>NC_056731.1:468264053-468311553 GCF_019279795.1 Protopterus annectens
CTTACAACCATCTGTCAACACTGCTTGCACCTGAGTGTGGTAACAGGTGGTTTATGCTTTGGGGAAACTGTTTCGGTGTGGATGGCCTGGAATTCATGGACTATACACTCTTAACTTTTCCTTAATTGGGGAAGTCTACACTGTTTCTGAAAGATGTGTTGTCTCCTATGAAGAAATTTGCCAGACAGAGTTCTCAAATGGTCTGTTCCTTATTCTTGTTAACACACCC
This sequence comes from Protopterus annectens, assembly GCF_019279795.1. NCBI lineage: Eukaryota > Metazoa > Chordata > Ceratodontiformes > Protopteridae > Protopterus > Protopterus annectens. Next base: position 468,264,283 of record NC_056731.1, read on the forward strand.
ATGTGGATCTTGGCAGTCCTCTTTTTCTATGTCTGTCCCACTATGTGCATTGAAGTTACCCATTATCAACACCAATACATGTTGTCCTGCTTTGTAAATTAGGTTCTGCAACTACTGTCTGAATGAACTCCTTTGATCAGTATCACAACGCTGCTGTGGGTAGTAGCATGAGGTCATGAATACTGCCCTGTCATTACACTGGAGTCTGACTGCCATCACTCTGTCACTAATTGTGATGCTGTCGCCCACTGACGTCTGATGACTTTTTCTCTCACCAACATTGCAACACCATTTCTGGCCTGACTTCCTCCTGAGTACTAGACTCTGTATCCCAGGCAAAGCAGCTTGGCTACACTGTCGTTCAATCTTCTCCTCGGAATAGATCGGATGAACAGCCTCCACTTTACCATCAGGTCATCCAGTTCCAAGCTGCGTCCTGCAAGTGAACCAATTCATATTTATCAGGTTCATTGGTTTCTGTCCAGCTTTCACTGGACAGAGGTAACCGCCATTGGACAACTACAAGATGGCTGGCCAGTAGCTATTTGAACCTATGGTTGCTGGCCTTCATGGGAGGCACAGAATCAGTAAGGGTCACATACAGATATTGTGGAGTGGACTCAAAGCTGAACATAATCTATATTTTTTGCTAGTGGATCGAAACTAAATGGAGTAAGCAGTACAATTCATATTTAACCCATTTGTATCTTTGTTGCTATCCTAACCAACATGAAGCATGCTATTGTCTAAAAGAAGCAAATCTGATGATATTTTATTGAGGATAGAAGAACTAGAAATTGGGAGGTGAACAGTAGACATGCGAGAGATTCATTTCACTTATCCTCAATAGTACTCAACAGATTGTCAGAGATTAGAGATCCTGCTGCAATGTTGTTACACTGGAATTAATGGTCCTACAGTGATATTGCAGAAGAAAGGGGTTCCCAGTGGTGCTTCATATGTTGTCAGGGTCCCCTTCACATTGTCGAGACTGCAAAATGCCGACATTCATATGGCTGAGACCATGTGATCGACATTTGCAATGCTAACAATGTGGAACCAGCATCTCAGTACAGTGCAGAATGGAAAGATTTCCATTCCTGCACTGTAATGCGATCTCGGAGTTGGTATATTTACGTTATGGGGGGTGGGGGCAGAGCTCCCCACAGGGGTGCAGGCGGGCTTGCCCCCCTGCTAGCAATATGTTAGAAATTTGTAGTGTTTTTCTTTTTTTTCTTTTAGATGTTCGAAATTCTGAAAGTTGATCATATGGTCTTAGCCATATGAATGTCGACATTTTGGTGTTTCGATCATCCAATGGTAACCCGTTGTCAGATATGCATTAGAGTTGATCATAATGCTTGAACACACAGCAGTGGCTTCACTTTATCAAACATGTTCAGATAGGTCAAGCATGTCTGTGTATTCAGTTTCTGGAAGATGAGTTTCTCACTAAGTGTGCATACCAGTTGGATTACATGGTGTACCAGGAAGCCAGAATGATACTGCTGTGCAATCTGCTGCAGGGAGTGGCTGACTGAATAGCTGAACCTTGCAGGGTGGGAAATGTGATACTCTTGCTAGCAGGGGGTTGGGATATGGGAGGAGTAACTGTAGAAGAAACTGAAACAGATCAAAGTTACATGTCTAAAATAAGGCTAATATCTCAGCAAAGAGATGGTAGTTTGGGAAGCCTTTTTCACAGAATGTGTAACACATCAGCAGCAAACACATTTGTAAGAGGCACTGAATTATACTTTTACTGAGGACTCTGAAAAATAGCTTCTCATCTCTGTTCTTCTATTCTAAGTGAATGAAACTCTAATGAGACAGTCCAGCTATGGGCACTGTAATCTCAGATAAAGTGGATTTGCAGTGTATTATGGGGAGGATTTTTCTTTAGAACAAAATTAACTCTCATCAGGATGTCTGCCCCCAGGAGGGCAGTCAGGGGTACAAACAGAATAAAATTATTATTTACTACTTCTATCTGGTACTGTAGGTACATGTAGGTTTACAATGAGCCAAACTTAAGGAAAAGTTAAAAAATATACCTTTTTTTAAATTATTTTCCTGTAGTGGTCCTTTAAGGAAACCATGCAAGAGGAACTACAGCAGATGATGAATATTGAGTTAAGTGATGCCATAAAAGGATGACCTCAACAGGTCCTGTATAGACTTCTGGAAGCCAAATAGTTAGATGAAAGCAGATGCATAGCTGCATGCCCTAAACAGATGAAGCTTTAGAACAGCTGGCTGGAGCTAAATATCTGACCATTGCTACCCTAAGTGCTACTGGCAGGTACCCTGACCCCTGCAGTGAGGGAGACATCAATATTTGTCACCCTGATAAATCCTGACATTTCTTTCACTGTAGGGAGATGTCAGTATTTGTTACCGTTTGGGATTTTTTGAATTCACCACAAACAACCTTTGGCATAAGAAATGCCCTACCTACTTTCCATAGGCTGGTAGATTACACTGTAGTAGGAGCTGAAGTCCACTTGCCACTACTGGGATGATGATGGTGGAATTTTGAGGCCTTCCAGGCAGAAACATGTACTACATGTAGGGAGGTGCTGAACAGACTAAGAGGAGCTGAAATGACTATTAAAGCAAACAAATGCCAAGTGAGAATAGAAGTATCTGGTCTTTGTCATCAGTTAGATGTTGGAAATATTCAGCCATAGTCTGCCAAAGTTGGGACTATCCAAGCAATGCATACCCTGTAATCAAAAAGTAAGATAGAGCATTCCTCTAAGCAGAGTGTTATTACAGAAAGTTTTCCATCAGTAGTGTGCCATAGACTATCCTCTCACAGACTTTACCCCAAAGTACAGGCCAGATAAAATTATCCTGACATTGGCTTGTAAGCAGACTTTCCAGAATCTCAAGCAGGACTTGGGTGGACTAGCTAGCTAGTCAGGATTATATACAGGAGTTTAAAACTTTAGGTAGATTTTCAAACCATATATGGGGGCTGTACTACTCAGCCAAATCTTTTTCAAAGAGTGAAGAACATCTAGTCGTTTACCTTAATCATGGGCTGCAATAAAGGCAAGAATCAAATGCAGCTGTGAATAAGGAATTTTGGGAGTAGTGTAGGTTGTCCAAAAGCATTAACCCTGCCTACTTATAGGGTAGAAAAATTAACAGCAGTTATATATCATAATCCATTGAAGCATACCCATAGCAACAGTGGGCAAATAACTCTTTTGATGGAGTTTGGGATTACAGCTCTGTAATGTGGCAATCTAGCAACAGAATGGCCTCAGTAATGCAAATGCAGGTGGTTTGTCATGACACGGAACTCAGTAGAATATTTAAGCGCCTTTGTACCCCAAGCTTATTGTTTTTGCTGGCAAAACAACAAATCTCACTTGACATATATCTAGGGTGTGATAAACAGAGAAGTGGTTTTAAAGTAAAGCATATGCAGTTTTTTTCCAAAAATGTGGTTGTAAATCTTGCAGCATGTAAAATGTATATTGTACAACATGTATACAACTTAAAATAAATAAATTGTACTGAGTATGTATACTACAGCTGTTAAAAACCTGTATCTAAATCTGCTTCTCAAGCATACTCATATTTGTATCACTTTCAAATTAAAAAAAAAATCCTTATTTGTACACTCATTTATTAGACCCCCCCCCCCCCCGAAAAACATGATTTAAGTTTTAAATACTAGAAGGAAGGACTACCTTAGACTTTTTAACATAGCAGACTGCATTCTTGAAACAAAGCTCAAGTGGGATACTTTTTTCCCGTGGAATTACGCAACTACTGTTTTGATTTCTCAGGTAGTTCTTGATATAAATTTGTTCAAGCTCTGTGGTAGTGATAGATAAACATAAACTGTTAAAATTTTATATTATGAAATCTGTCTGTTAAAACATCATTTACATTTTTTTTGAAAAAGCTAAAATCTGCTTGTACAAGTAATTTTAGGTCTTGTTACTTTAAGTAACTAGTGTTATTATTCAATTCAAAATTCTTGCTGCTGTTTTTATCATTAGCTTAAGGGTATATGCAAGCAATGTTGCATTAATAACTCTTGGCTTCAGCCTTTTGATGAGTTCCTGCTCAGACTAGTGTTAAGTAAGCAAAAATTCATAATTCAGAAATTTCTGTACTTGAGAATTTATGATGTTTTGTTGTGCTGTCTTCAACTACTGAAGTCACTTGATAGTGGAAAAAGAAACATACTTGAATTTTGATAAAAAAATAACAAGCATTTTTTTTTTTGCTGAGAAACCCTGACTTCAAAGCTGTCTATATTACTTAAAAGTAGTGCAGGGTACATCCTTCCATATGGAAAGTGCATGTTTTGTTTTCCTACACATGAAGATCTATGTTTTTACCTCTTTTTGTGGTCCTGTGACTGCTGCAATGTGCATTTAGAGTAACATTTTGGAACTTTATAACTGAGTGTTACGTTTCTCCAGTTCAGTTTACCAACCAAAGAGGTAAGTTGTGTCTGGAATAGCAGTAATAATGAATTAATTAATGAAACTGGTTTTGATAATGTATATGTAATGAAACTGATAGGGACAGGAAATGGAGTTTGGAGAGGACTGACAGATAACTGAAAATCAGCAGCAGTTACAAGACAGGATATTAAATGGAAGAATAAAATTAAAGGTAAGCAAATACCTATACTATATGAAAAATGGAGGAAAAGTGTAAAGGGAATAGGACAAATATGTAGATTTAATAGAGATAAAGACTAACATTGTCAGGAACCAGTAAGAAGAATCTAAAAATGAATCAGAATCCTTAGTTAACAGAAAATGTATGGAAGGAAGCACAGAATAGATATGATAAAACTGTAAAATTGATAACTGTATGGGCTCAACAAGTAAAATATACCACTGGCAGCTCCTTACATCTACAAGACTATAGAAAGAGAGAAGGAAAGGTGACAGAAATTCAGAAAATTCAGATGTAGAGATGTAGATCCAATGCATATGCTTTTCATGCATGTTGTGTCTTTCGGCTTATCCCGGTTAGGGGTCGCCACAGCGGAACTCCGGTCCGCTAATGTTTGGTAATGGATTTTTACGTGCTGAGTTACCAGCCCTGACGCACAACCTTCAACGAAGGCACGCCCATTCACGCATGCCTCCACACAGAAGACGCTCTAGCTGAGAATCGAACGGGACAATGTCTTGCTGTGAGGCAACAACGCTACCGCAGCATCACTACCGCATGCATGCAGAGATAAAATATATTGAATCAGGGCATTCAAAGAATGGAAGGAATTTTTTTGTAGAAAGACTGAACTATCTTCGCCTTTCTTTATTAAATAAAATGAAAGAGAAACATCTATTAAAGACATAACAGCAACAACAATTTAAAATGTGGCATCTGAAATTAAATTTAATGTAGCTTGACTTTGGAAACAGCTTTTGAATATGAAACAAAACAGCGTGGGTAAAATGTAATTTTATTCTTGTGAGGCATTATAACAATTTCAGATTTCAATGTACATTACAAAAGATTACAAAAGATCAGGATATTAATGAATTATGGCTGAAAACAGGAGCTGAACAGCCTGTTGATGAAGATAAAAGCAGAACGTGCAAAAGCTGGCTTGTTCAACATAAAACAATAATTACATCATCTTGCCATCTCTAGCAATTCTTTCCGAAAAGGTTGGGAAAAAATGGAGGCTGTGACGGATTTTATTTTATTTTCCTTTTCCCAAAGATCCTTACAGATGGTGATTGTAGCCCTGAAATTAAAAGACTGAAGGACACTTGCATTTTGGGAGAAAGGTATGGCAATTCTGTATATTAAGGACAAAGACATTACATTATAAACAAAGGCCTATCTTATAAAAGTTATGATTTTTCCAGTACTAGCTGTGTATTTCAGCTTTGGTAGACTAAGTAAATTGAACTTTGCTGGATAGATTATAGTGCAGCTCTTAGAGCAGACTGACCATCCATGGGATTTAAAAGTAATTTGTTCATTGTTGTAGCCAAGGTTGCAGAAATAGCAGCCTTGCACCAGGTGGGAGATACAAAGACACACAGCAGAATTGTGGCAGGTTGTGAAATGCTGTAACCTATATAATGTACAAATTACAACATGATTTCATGGAAGTGAGCAGCAACATTAAAATGAGGATAATGGTGGATGCAAATGAGGGCAAACAATATGGTGTGTGATTCACAGCCCAACTATTAACTAAGAAATCCACTTGCAGAAATGACAGTGCTGGTGAGAAGAAATCCGTTTTCATAGTTGTGGCTAGAGATGTCATAAACAGCCCTCAGTCTACATCAGGGTTGATGTACCCATATAGTACAACACACAGTAAACCTTCCTGTATTACAGGCACATTATTACATAGCATCACCTTTAATTTTCCTGCCATAGCATAAACCCCTACGACTGTGACAGTTACACCTAGTAGCTCATCCTGTGTACCAATGCAATGTAAGTCATTTTGCAAACAACACACAAGCACAGCATTTGTGATATACAAAGTAAAAATAATATCCAATCACTTACCTTTCACAATTGCTACTGTATCAAGCAGACTTTTAGTTTCCCTTAAGCAGTTAGTTAGCTCTACAGGTTGCTGTACTGCAAACCTCCATACCATGATGACTATATTAATATCTGCAGCTGCTTTTATTGTACAGTTTCAAGGTTCTTAATGAGGTCATTATATTATTGAGCAAGGTAAAGCATGAGTGCTCCTAGATCACTCGCTTAACTCATTGTGCCCTTCACCAGTGCCAATCTAAGAGGCTACCTTTAACATTATGCACTCACATGAGTACATGTAAAGTGCTAAATGCATGTGCAAGCAGGTCAGTGACCCCAGGGGTTGTATAGGGAAAACAATTACATTTTATGACCTGTATGAGAGCTAAAGTGGACAAATGGAAACATGCAGGCCCTGTGCTTCTGTCCACTTATTCCATGCCACTGTTCTTATCCTAACAGCATCTTGCCACTATGTGTATTTCTGTGCTAAGTAATGATGGCACTGCAACTGATTGCGCTGATGAGGTGCCTCAAGATACGTGTCATCTGACAATAGCAAAAATGTGCATGATTGCAACATAACTACTATTTTTCTTTGAAATGTGACCTACTATATGGCCATGACTTCTTAAGACACTGAGGGTGGCAGGGGTCACAGGTGGTGCTCGAATGAAGGTAAAATATTTTTGTACTTTATATATATATATATATATATATATATATATATATATATATATATATAGACACCTACTAGGGAATTTTATGGCGATCCCCAATATAAAGTGGATGCCTGGCACAGCCTTGCCAATGAGGTGACTAATACTTCTGGCATCAGTCACTCTGAGCACTGTTGGCATTACTAGTGGTCTGCGGAGGCACAATTCTGGCCTTCTTAGGCAATGAGAAAATGTTATAGTTTGCACATCAGATGTACGGTAAGTACGCAGGGCAGCTTACTCTCTGTTATTTGCCATAAACTGGACCCTGCAGGACATTTAATTCATGAAAATTGTGTTTGTTGTCCTTGTTTTTCAGTTCAGAAACAGATAGCAGACGATGAAAGTGGATTGGCTCACAGACACAGGACTGAGTATGATTCTTGTCATCTTATAAATAAGTCCTATATATCAGAGCATCATTGAATTACCCAGTGCTGTACCCACTGTGTAGTTTTACATGTGGCACACCTATTTTACACTAAGATATATATATATATATATATATATATATATATATATATATATATATATATATATATATATATATTATACACTCACTGTTGCACATATCCTGACATGCAGACCTGTTGACAAAGTAATTTGCTACAGACACTGTCACAGACAAGGAAGATGTATGACAGGGTGTGCACATCTTGCATTTTGACTGTGCATCATCCCACCATATGCTCATGCAGGTGCCATCTCCAACTAGCATAATGCTGGCATTCACAAATGCCAATTGTTCTGTATCCCAGTGTGTAGCAACCTACATTGCAGTAGTTGCTAGACACATTCTGACAGCTGTTTATTTTGCCTACAATTACTTGTCTGCCTTTGGTACACCTCAGAGGCACCATAAGCATATTGGGTTTCATAGGTAGCAACAGTGTCCAAGTCCACAGAGCAACTATTTGTCCTTAATCTGCACAGTATATCTACATGGCATATCTGCATACTCCCTCATAGTTTATTATGGCCAGCATCACCATGCTCTTGGTGTACCCCCCAACCCTTGCCCAAGGGTGCACTGCTGCTGCATCCTTGCTAATGCATATCATTCAGTATGGACAGCTACGTTTGTATACATAGGCAGCAATATTGTCCGTGCCATATTGGTATACCTAGCAGCATTCTTTGTCCACCCGTGGGTACCTGTAGTGAATAACATACAACATGCTCAGACATGCTGAGGACAGTATTTTTTGTCTTCCCTCTCTCGCTTTGTTGCAATCCTTGTCTATGTATGTATTTTGATAGTTACCTTTTTATTTCTGTGTTGCTATTTTATGCAGCATCTGGCACAGCTTTGCATGTGACATGGTAGCTGTCCCTACTCTGCCATTGGACCCACTCCTCTCCTACTGTTTCATCATCTACCTCCAGGCCTACCACTTCATCGAGTGATACAAGTCCTCTGGTGGTGGTGGGGTGAAGTGGACGGTTCCTTGATGGCCTGTGGGTGTCACTTACCAGAGGGGATTGCTGTAGTTCCCTCTGGTGATGCTGCCAATGGGTCACAGTTCATCACCCAGAAGCAGAAGTTGGAGGAGGTGATGGGGGAGTTCAGAGACTGTCAGACTGATGTCCAGCTTGGACATCTGTGGAAGGTCCTTTGCAGATAACTAAGTTGCACTCCTAACTGGCACTGTGTTGGGCTCCATCTGAGGCAGAGCCCAGTTGGGGGGAGTCATTGTGGTGAATGACCTCTCCGTTAGTCTAGTCTTCTCAACAAGGTCAATAAGTAGCTACCCTATTTCCCATCAGTGTGCCCTACTTCCTTGTAAGTCACCTCTTTCTCTTGTTTGTTGTCCAGTCTCCCCATAACCAATGTCCTCCTACTGTCTGTATGTCAGTATATACACTGTCATTCCCCTTTGTATTAGTACCTCTTCTGTTGGTATTTTTCTGTGTTTTTTGTTTGTTTGTTTGTGTGCCTCTGTTTCCATACCTCTACCTTCTTTCCATCCCCTGCTTTCCCCTTAGGCCTTCATCTACCTCTCTTAAAAACATGAGCACCTGCACCAAAAAAGTATACATTTTCTCCCTCTCCCCACTCTCACACTTACTCATGCTTAACTTGTTAACATTTTAAAGTGTTTTTAACCGTATGTTCCAAACTCCAGCTGTGTGTGTTAAAAACATCTTAAGATTTTTTTTCCAAAACTCCATATAACATTAGGGGTGATATTCATAAATGCATGTGTACTACATATACCACACAAGGTGTCGTTGCATAGTACTCAAGTGGAAAATAAATTACAGAATAATGTTTTTCTGATGTATGTAACTGAAATATGAACAGTAATGAGATTTCTGAGCTGCAGGCAAATGTGTCAGTCTGTGACCATGGCCTGGACAAATTATACCCACATGTACTCTAGTGCACTGCTCTGAATGTGATCCTGTTGAGGATGGCAAGTAATAGATGGATGTACTGCACAAGATAACAGTAGATCAGTGCAGAAAATGCATAGGTGTATGTAGTTACTAATGACATACCCCATTTTAGTTTATGGGACTACCTGAGTAAAGGAAGCCAAGCAGACCACAGATAAGAGGGCCACAGGAACTCTGAATTACTTGGTCTCCCTTGCTCATTTGCCAGTCAAGTTAGTAGTTCCATGCAGAGTCTATCTGTATGCATGACTGAATTATTTTATTGCTGTGCACTACCCACCAGTGCTCAGCAGTACTTTTATGAGTACCATCATCTATATGGTATGCAGTGATTACATTGTTTTGTAATATTCTACATTCCACTGCATTGTTGCAACTGTCATTGAGTCTGCAACATTACTGAAAATGGTCCAACATCAGTTTCTCTAAATAAAAAGACAAATACAAACCCTTGTATATTTTAACATGAATACCATTACCTCAAATGCATATACGCAAATTACAAGAGATTAGGAATATTTACAAATGTGCAAACACTAAAATAATAATATTTCCTGGGGGAAACCATCCTCCAGCCCCCACATAGGTGGACTTTGGCCCACAGACCTACTCCTTACTTATATATTCTCACTCTGAGGTCGCTCCAACTCAGAGAAAGCAGATAGTCATCTCTCTTAATCCACTACTCATCGGTTACAATGAGGAATGAATAACACACCTACAAGCCCTTAGACATCATTACAATAAGTAGCAAGCAATAGATGCAGAGAAAATGACAGCTTGAGAGTATATACAGCTCAAGCAACTGAAGACCAAGCAAACAGCACTCAAGCATTACTGCAAACTTCCTTAATGACAAGAGTATAGGTTCTAGCTTATGTTCAAATAAGGAAGAAGGCTACAATGAGATAAAACCTTCATGAAGCAGGAATGTAGTGGCAGAATGAAAAGGTAAGCTCATAAAGATGTCATCAAGCAAAATAGTATTTAATAACACGTGCATTTTTATTACATTTTTACAGATAACACATGCTTTCCTTGTGAATCATGTTTGAATGTACATAAACATTCCTTATAGTTATTTCTGTATTTAAAACTTGGTTATATTCTTAGTATATACACCTGCATTTTTACTACATTTTTACAGATAACACATGCTTTCCTTGTGAATCATGTTTGAATGTATATAAACATTCCTTATAGTTATTTCTGTATTTAAAACTTGGTTATATTCTTAGTATATACACCTGCATTTTTATTACATTTTTACAGATAACACATGCTTTCCTTGTGAATCATGTTTGAATGTATATAAACATTCCTTATAGTTATTTCTGTATTTAAAACTTGGTTATATTCTTAGTATATACACCTGCATTTTTATTACATTTTTACAGATAACACATGCTTTCCTTGTGAGTCATGTTTGAATGTATATAAACATTCCTTATAGTTATTTCTGTATTTAAAACTTGGTTATATTCTTAGTATTTTCATTTAAGGAAGAAAACTCAAAGATGATCCCATTCAAAGTCTAGGCTGCTAAACTGGTTCATTATGGAAGGGTTATGACCTCAGTTTTGGACTTTAGACGTCAAAAAATTGACTATCCTTTGTTGACCAGATTAGTCCTACTTAGCTAATAACCTCTTCTCAGGGGAGACTCGAGGTGGTATTTATACTACTAGGGAAAATTTGGCCAGACATCAGAGAACTTCAATAGGTGACATGGGATCTTTTACATCCACCTGAGTTACCACCAATTCAGGCAGATGGGGCCCTTGATATAAAGGGCGACACCGTCAAGAATGCAGCACCCCCCTTATGCTGCACTGCATTGTCCGAAATCTATCTCCATGATGTGGGAGTAGATCCCACAGCCTTCTGCATCAAATGTGATTGTGCTACCTGTCATACGGTTTAAACTAATGCTTCCCTTTCCCATCTTGTTGTGATTATTACTAATGGCAGGCCTTGAGGTGTAGAAAGAGTCAATGGACCAGATTCCAAAAGAGTTGCTCTCAGTGTATGTCTACCCTAATTCTAAAAGACTGGTTCTCAGTGTAAGTGGCTTACTTCGGTACAAGGCCTATAGATAAATAGGCTTATACTGGAGCCAGATTCCAAAAGACTTGTATCAGGTAAGTGATCACACTGAATTTCTTGGATTCCATAGCTATTCTGCATGTGCCTGGGAATAAATCAAACTTCTGGATCCTCTATTTAAGGTTTTCCAATAAGCTGCTTATGGAAGGAGACTTTGGGGGGGGGGGTGTCACTGTAGCTGCACCTTATCATTATCTGGTTCTTCTCATACCATGTAATATTTGGGTTTACACGCTAAACGCAAGAACTACATAACCATGAGATGATTGAGTTTACTTTGCAAATGTGGCATATATAATTGAAGTATACCAGATGACTATATCTTGATAGTTTTACACTGAAATACACCAAATATTTAAAGAAACATCATCATACCTTACACAATACTATCATTTACCTATAGGTGTTTTTGTGTTTGTGCTCCATATTCATCTAGAAGAAGAAACTCAGATATTTTAATTAAGCAAATCCAATTGGGTTATAAAAATTGTAGAAACACTGCAGAAGTTTACTGGAATTCTACTAGATTTTCTAATTTCTTATAATAGCACTCTGTACCTTTAGCCAATTTCTATTGTCATCCATAAAAGAAGCAACATTTGCAAAGCTATATTTAATAAAATCCTAAGTTTTTAGCAAGGTTATATTATTATGAGAAGGTATTTTAAATGCATGCTATATCTATAGCATTCCATGGTCCAAATTCTCCACTGACATATTTTTAAAACATGGATACTTAGATGTAGTTTGGTGGGTCTGCATCTTGCTTACATTTTTAAGTGCTTGGTTTTTAACAACTATTTATAAATTTGTACAGTACAAAGGAAAGACAGGAATTGTTTTTCAAGTCTTCTGTTACAAGTTTTGTTGCAAGTATTGCAGCAATATATTGTTAGCAACACTTAAAAGACAATTCTGATTTTTTTTTTTTACACAGGCTTTTAGAAATGCTATTATCTTAACTGAGCTTGAACTTCAAGGACTGAACTTGGGAAAAAAATCACTGCTGTTTCCTAGGATATTTTAAGAATGTTCACAAAGCTCTTTATTAAAAAAAAGTCTGGCAATGTGTATGCAGAAATTCAGATACAGACCACAATTACAGGAAACATGAGTCAAAACTGTTACAGCGCTTATCTGCCTAAGACTGTAATAAAATTATTATTCTTGAGCCATGACATACTTGTCAAACTAATTTCTGGAGCTTTTTAACAACTTGTATCATTGTTTTGTATAGGAAAGCAAGACTTTGTTCATGGGTTCTCATACTGCTGCCTCTATTTTTCTGTTTTGGTTTAAACCAGACAATTTATGTCTTTTAAGCTTCTACTTCTAATGGAATGGGGATATCTATATTTTTCTCACAGAAGACTAATTTGACCTTTCAGGTGTTAAGTTAAAGAAATAATAACAGCAAATCTGGACATTCCATAGCATATCATAACATTTTAAATTGAATCGTGAGATTCATCCTGTTACAGATAGGTGACTAATTGTATAGTAAAATGCTGCTGACAGTCCATTTAATAATATAATGATTTGGATATTAAGATAGAAAATCACACATTTATGAAACATTTAAATAATTTCTATGAAACTATAAATTAAAGAAAAGAACAACAAAAAGCTAAAGGAAAAGTAATGACTTAATTTTATTATTTGTATCATTGTGTTGCTGTTCTAATTTTTCTTCTGAGAAGCAAACAAATAAAGTAAAAGCTTTTTATTTGTTTAAAAATATTTTTTAAAGTATGAATATCTATTTAGTTTCATACATTGTATATTCTCTAATAAGTAATATATAGTTTTCGCTAGCAGTGATTAGACTAATAATGAATCATAAATATTAGATATAGTAGTAGTATTTTATTTTGGTGTTTTTTAAAATAATTAATATAATATATATTCATATTAACTGAATATTTCAAGTTGGTAAAATAATTACATTGTTTTGGAGAGTAGCCAATTTAAAGAGGTACTGCTGTTCAGTTGTAGTTACTGATTTATAAATGCTGTCATGACATGCATTAGAAATAAGTTATAGGCATAGTTTGTAGGATGACTGTGGGATTTATTTTTATTTTAAATGCTTCGTAGATCTGATAAGAAGTTGCAGAATATATTTACTTTATATTTTTGTTTGGGTGTTTTGGTGTTTTATACTGAGTTTAAAAGCCGTATAGTTTTAAATTTAACTGCTTCAATAGCTTTTTTTAATCTGTGGCTCGCATCCTGTGATCGCAAGCTGTATTTCAATGTTAAATAGTTGTTGTTGGTTTTCCTGGTTTAACGTGTGCCTTTTGAAGAGAATTTAATCCAAATAGGTTCATGAGACATTACAGTTACATTGCAGAAACTTAGATGCGTGTTGGTCTCGTCACAGATGAGGAAGCACTTTGTAACCTTTCAACTTAGAGAAAGCCAGAAGGTCAGACTTTGGATTGTTGAGATGAAGAGCAGTTAATGTTAACTAGCAATAAAAGAGGATGGATGATTTGATGGAACAAGGATAAACAGACTTTAAACACATTTAAAATGTATTTGTACGTTTGTATATGTTAAAAATGTATGTGGTTTGTCAAGTGCTTCATAAATTGCCTGTATGAAATATGTTTTTCCCCATTAATAGTCCAACAACAAATAATGATGCCACTGCAGAACCTCAACTACACAAACGGTATATACTTTTAAATGAATAAAATGTAGTACACGAGGTGGCTAAAAGCAAAATAAATTTAATGAATGGTTAGCTCTTTCACATCAGTTCACGATACTTCTTCAGACCAAAAAATATACATCACTTCCTTTATATATGACTCAATTAGTTATGCATTCAATTATCTAATCACAGTTTAAAGTTAACATATAAATATAAATCATAAACCGCAATAATAAAAGTAAAACACATATACCTAAATATTTATTTAAGAGACCTGGCTTTTAAATAGGGCTTGATAGAGGTTCTATCTTTAAGGACCAGTGGTCTATCAGCTTGCAATTCTAAAATCCATTTTAAATCATGCTGTTCTGTTAATTTGTTTATATCCCCTAATCTAGGGCTTGGATGTATACATTCTACAACTTTAAAACTGAACTCGTGCGGATTAGAAAATTGGGCTGAGTGTTTAGCTAAGGCACTTCTTTCAATATCATTATTTTGAATAGCTGCTATATGTTCCCTTGCACATTCCCTTAGTGACCTATTTGACATACCTACATAAAATGAATTACAGGTGTTACACACAGCTAAATAGATACATTTTTTCATTGTAAAATTAGCTGAAACATTAAATTTATATATTCTCTTTGTTTTGGGATATATACAATTATTATCAAGGGTCAACACATTACAAACACTACATTTACCACATTGTTTAATCCTCTTGTGGTTGTGTTACCAATACTTTTATTGCGAGTATGACAGAGTAATCTCTTTAAATTTTTTTCTATTCTTGTAACCAAACTGAAGTATATTTTTAATCACTCTATTTATTTCTTCGTCTGCTTGTAGTATAAACCAATTTTTATTTATTATTTGATGCACATGTTCAACATTGCTGGACTATTCTAATCTAAGGAATACTATATCTTTATCATATTTTCTATTTGGAACATTTTCCTGATCTGAAATAGCTTCATACATATAGGGTTTGGCTCTATTGTTTCTTAACACCGGTACCTCTTGTATACCTTTCTCAATTTATTTTACATGCAAAAGTTTTAATATCAAGTATAGTGTTCGCAAAATCCATTGTTGAAGCTGGTATGAAAGATAAACCATGCTCATACAATTCTTTTTTAAAAACTTCCATGTCTTCATAAAACTTTCTATCATCTTTATCTAATCTTGTAATATGCATACCTTGCCCACTAATTATATTTTTATATATGTGGGAAGGATGCATACTATCTCTATATAAAATATTATTTCTGTGACATGTTTTTTTATATAACTCAGTAGTGAAAAAAAACATTTATGTCTTTCTTTATAGTAATATCTAAAGACTCCACTTGATTACATGAAACAACTCGAGTAAAGCTAAGGAAATCGGTAGTATTGTTAATGTAAGTTAAAAATTGTTACAATTGTGCCCAAGACCATGTCCAAATCAATATCAGGTCATCCACAAATCTTTTATATAAAACAATATTTCTAGAAAAATCATTATTATTCAAATTAAATTGTTCTTCCCAATAAGCTAGTACTGTATTGGTGTAGCTATTGGCACATGGAGTGCCCATAGCTATGCCAAGTAACTGTAAATAATAAGAATCATTAAATAAAAAAAATATTTTCTAATATTAGTTCCAATAATAACAACCATTCCATCTTCTTGGAGTCTTTAACAATTTTATTCATAGCTGGTTCTTCTAATGCTTGTTTTGATTGAAATTTTTACAACTGGTTTAATCATTTTAGTATGTAATTCATTATCAGTCTGTGCTTAATCCTGGTAGAAACAATCTGGCAATGCTTTTCCTGAGTAATTGTGAAATGCTATTAAGTATTTCTTATGTGGTAATTCAGTTTAGAAATATATATCCCTTTCTGAGTAGTTTAGGTATGCCTGTTTATAATTTCTTATCCAGCAGTTGTGTTATCTAGGACTCTCCAGTCACATGTTACATTTTCCTTGTGGATTTTTCACTTTTTATCTTTCGTACTCCCAGAAGAAATAGTAAAGTTTCTGTTTGTTTTGTTATGGTGGACCATTTTTTTCCCTGGACGTCTTCTCAGATTTCTTTCAGCTGAAGCAACTATGAAGAAGCTGACAGTTTTGCCTTTAGTATTCTCCCATTTAGCAACAACAAAGGGACTAGCCTACTGGGTTATAGGGGAGTTTGATACACTGATAAAGCTGGATAAGTGTTGTTTTGCAGTAGCATCACACTTTATCTTGATGTTCTTAACAGACTGAATTTTTGTGTCCCTTGAATCATCAACTTTTTCGGCCTGACAGCAGGGTCATTCAAGCCCATAGCGCCTTTTTTGTATACCTCCAGTTAACACCCATGGCTCCTTATGGCATCCGGAGCTTTGGGGGGGGGTCTAATTTTTTTTAGCTAAGTGACTTACCAGCTAATTATAGGCAGTGTTAGAAAGTACTAGGACTTTTTAATAAAACAACACCAAGATTTCCTGCAGTAGAGAAGTTAATCGGTTTGTCATTTATTCATGTTTTCATATTTATGCGCTTGTTCTCATATCTTGGAGACCTGCATGCTATTGAGGGGTATAGCGTGAAATACAATTTTGCGAAACAGGAAAATTCATTTTTCAATGTCCTTTTATATCCAGCTATACTAGCTATCTGTTGATAATTATGAAAGTAAGCAGTATATTCATGTTGTTGTCTTTCGGCTTTTCCCGGTTATGGGTCACCACAACGGAACTCCGGTCCGCTAATGATTGGAAGTAGATTTTCATGAATGCAGAGGTGCCAGCTCGACGTTCAACCTTCAGCGAAGGCACGCCCATTTATGCATGTCTTTCAAATGCCCACCCAACCGCATGGAGGACATGCAGACTCCACACAGAATGCACTCCCCGCACTCCAGCCGAGAATCGAACGGGAGAACCTCTTACTGTGAGGCAACAATGCTACCACTGCATCACTAAGCAGTATATTCATATGTATTTAATATTTCAAAAACGAAGCGATTTGCACACTTATTTAATGGTGTCAGGAGAAACCTTGGATCGTGTTGAAGAAAACTTTGTTTGATATTTGCACTGTAATTTGCACATCTTGAGAGATATTCAGTGTTACTGATATTAGTTATACAGTAAAGCATGCATTTTCGTATTTCTGTAAATTTCTTGCGGTCATGTGAAACCTTATCCCCGGGATTCATGAAGCTTGCGCCAGGCGCAGGTGTAGCATCGGCGATCTAATGCCAAATATGGCCACCGAGTGATTCAGGTACAAGCTATTTCCATGTGCACTACCACCATACACCACAGCTGTGCAGCTCGCGGTGCATGTATGCTAATTACCCCATGCGCAGCAGTGTAGCATGCAAATGAAGGTATATAGTGATTCATGAAGTGGTGCAGGCATAGCGTAAGCATGCAGAAATGTAAACCAAAAAAATGGTTTACATTTTTTCAAACATAAAATCGGAGCCATGACAGCAGACCAAACTTACGTATTATAATGTTAATATATGCCACTGGCTAAATATATAGCCAATGGCATAAAAAAACATGCACAACACATAAAAAATAACATTTAATGTCATGGCCACACTAACGCAAAGTAAAATCGCAGTGCATTGGTGAGCAAAAGGGATCACAATGAAAATATATTTATATGTCATAAAACTGCAATGTAACACATTTCATGAATTCCCCATAATAGACATTGGCATGCATGCTACACCACAACCATGGCACAAGGGTTGCTAAGGGTCTGTGACAGTGTTCTGTGTGGTAACTAGGAATTAGTAGTCAATGCTATGCAAATGAGTCAAGTAATACTGAATCGCAAAATCCCTGCCAGCGTAAGGATGTACCTCACAGCTTAGCGGTACAACACTGAGGTGTGGCCTGGAGATAAACATGACATCAAGAGAGGGGTGCACCACCTTAGCTGTAAGCACATTGGAGCATTGCTAATCCGGGTTGCCTGTTGCTAAGCAAAGCCACAGGATAGGGGTGTGGAAGTAGACATAGCTTTGCTTAGCTGAGAGCACACAAGGTAACCGAAAGTGAATGTGAACGTGGATGAAAACATGCTCGAAACCCGGTAAACAGCTGTGTGTGGCACGCACCACAGCTGAAACAGGAAGGATACGGGAAGACAATAAGGAAATGCTGCAGCATGGTAATTGGAGTACAAATGAGTAATTAACACCTAGAAACTCACAGTGGGCCACAGAAACAGCTAACAAGGCTGCTAGCAGCTACCTGCAGAACAGGAAAGGGGAGGTGCCATACTGCAAAGAAAAGAGAACTGTCACAACAGAACAAAGCAAACTTGCAGTAGATCAGCTACATAACACATTTCGCTACACAATCCTGGGTTGGGAAAATAAAAAACAAGAAAGCAAGCAGCTGGATGCATGCCTGACAATAGGAGGGGAATTGGATTGAAAAGTGTAGTAAAGGGCAATAGATGAATCATGGCAGCGAAGCGTAAGTCAACACCAAAGGCCCCACAATAGCAGTACCTGCTGTAAAACCCATAATTAATATACCCTGCAGCTGGAATTGCACATACACACCCAATTACAACAGCAGCATACAATGCACAATAGTATAGTGTGAAAGCACCTCACACACACTTGTGTATTCCCAGACACTCTGCGCCATTGGTGTATACAGACAGGGAACTTTTAATATGTACATGTTAGGGGCTGCCATAGCTTTGATTCACCAACATGTGTCGGAGACTGACAGTGGTGTGGAGGATGATGCTGATGACCATCTCAGGCACCGGAAGAGGAGAAGAGTGTTCATAGCCAGGGTAACCTGCCAGGGGCTACATGATCTGGAGATAGTAGAGCATTACAGGTTGGACAGGGCACCATACAGCAACTTGTTGAGCTGTGCTGGCCACGCCTCAGAGACAGAAATAACAGAGGGGGACCCATCCCATTGGACACAAAGGTATGTGTAAGCTTGAGAATACTAGCCACAGGTACTTTTCAAAGACCAACTGGGGATATCATGGGGATTTCACAGGCATCAGCATCCAGGGTACTCCACCAGTTCCTGGATGCCATGTTACCACATGCCAATTAGCACATATACTTCCCCTGAATGCAGGAGGAGTTGGCCAGCAATATGCATCTCTTCCACCGTGTGGCAGACTACCTGGAGGTACTGGGTGCAATAGACTGCACGCACATACACATCAAGACACCACCCGGTGAGCAGGGTAGGTGCTACATAAACCACAAGGGATGCCCCTCCATCAACTGCCAGGTCATGTGCAATGCCCAGGGCATTATCATGGATGTGTGTGCTGGCAGCCCTGGAAGCTATCATGACTCCCACATCTGGCATGCCTCACAGCTGTATCAGGTATTTGCCAGGGGGGGCATCCCATATGGCCACCTGGTGGGGGATGCTGGCTATGCACTGGAACCGTGGATGATGACTCCCATCAGAAATGCACACACACCCATGCAAAATGGCATAATGAGGCACACGCAGAAACCAGAATCATCATAGAGCATGTGTTTTGGATGCTGAAATCACGGTTCTGTTGCCTGGACATATCTGGTGGAGCCTTGCAGTACTCTCCAGGCATATGTGCCCACATCTTCATAGTATGTACCATTCTACACAATATGATCCTGCAGAAACAGCTGCAGCAGGGACAGAATGGTGAAGGCCCTCACAGCCCAACACCATTGCCAAGGGCCCCACAGGCACAGAGGGATCCAGACCATGAACACCTTGTGCCAGCCCCAGTAGGCAGACGGAGGCATGCCCAGTATGCCCATGCCTTGGCAAAGAGGAAACGTATAGCACACACACTGACAGTCTAGGCACCTATGGACTGACACCCTTCTCCACCTGCACACACAGCAAACATGGATGGCACACACACACGACCACCTGTAATTTGTCATGTATAGGTGGTCTACTGTGTGCATCCTGCATAGGCAGCCCTCAACTATTGTACACACAACTGCTATTGGCACAAGGTAAGTCAGTACCTGAACAGTAAATTAAGCTATCAGCATGGGTCGATACTGTATGTATAGGGTCATAGGTACATAGGTAGGTACATGCCTAACTGCCCGAGGCCATTCATAAGCATAGCCAAAATGTGTCTGCTGTCGCCACCTCATTGTTTAACTAACTGTCCCTCAGTGGAGCAGAGCCAATTGCGTGATCCCTGGGATATATCTACTGCTCCCCACCCTCTTTGCAAGGATTCCCTGGAGTGTTAGTGAGCGGCTCCGTATAATGTAATCAGGGATGTAGTTCCAAATCATGGGGAGTACCCGTGACAGGAATCTGTCACTCCAGCATCTTCCAGTTATGGTTGTGGCAAGGTGTAGCTCATTACAGTGTGTGGCTCACTGTGACATGGATTCCCATAGGTGGTGCATATCCATTAAGCCTGACTTGGACACGGCTTTGTTGGCCAGCAAATATCATCTCTGAGTAAACTAAATGCCACTGAGTAATGCAAGAGTTTATGCAGTCTGGCAGCATAGAACACATGTCTGAGGGTATTATCTCTCTTTGCGAGGTACGTTCATGGCCCTTCCAGCTGTTGGATGTGTCTTCTGAGGAACATCCAAAATGGGTTATCATACTCGATGATGGGATTGATGAGTGATGAGTAAAGGAGCACAATAACCTAAGTCCGTTTAGATGTGAACCCTTAAGTAATCAGATGGCCTACATAGACGGATGTCCTAACTACTTTGCAGATATGACTGTCAAAGGAGAGATCACTATGTAATGTAGTCCCCATGTACCCATTACGTAGTCTGAATTATAGTGTCTGCCACTCATGTGTTAATATGTGTGTGTGTAGTTTCCCAAAATGGAATGACCATGCAGTATGTGGCCTTTAGATGGAGGCCATCACTCTGACATCCTGTGTCGGTCTATGTGAGGCCCCTTGAAGGACGTCTGTGACAGCTGAACTGTCAGTTATGGCTCCCAGTCTGCAGTAATCACCAAACATGGCCTGCTGTAGTCAACCTGTGTTAGCCTGTACCTCTGGGAAGTATATGGCAAACAGTAGGGGTCCCAGGACTGAGTCCTGTGGGACACCAGTTGTGACTGGTCAAGAGTTGGACCTGGAGGCTGCTAGGCTTACCATGTGGGTTCTGTGTGTAAGCCTGTTGGCAAACCAACCTGTGATGTATGGGTGTATGTAGTGGCTGGTGAGTGTAGAAATAATACCTGAGTGGGGAATGGTGTCAAAACACTTGGCGAGGTCCAGGTAGTATGTGCGAACTACCACACCCCACACCTAAAGTCTAGGTGACTGTAAGATGTCAAACAGGTTGAGTAGGCATGATCTGCACTCAATCAAGCTGACCTGGGTTGGGTCAAGTGTCTGGAGGTTACCATTGTCTATGTTAATGAGTGCCATGAGGATGCGCTCCATAGCCGTGCAGATCAGGCTACCCTGGCTTATGGGGTGGTAGTTACCATGGTCAGTTGTGTCACCACCTTGGTGGAGTGGAATAGCTGTTGCCATGCACCAGTGAATGGCCATGTAGCCTGTGTAGAGGCTGATGTTGAATTGTTATATTGGGGGGGTCACTTTGTCTTGTAGTGTCTGCAGGATGCAGTCTGGGACACCATCTGCCTCCACTGATGCTCTGTCATGCCGTTTGAAAGGGCTATTATCACCTGTATGTCTCAGATGTCTGGGATACTGTATGTTTTGGGTATTGTTGTGGGCCCTGTAGGGGAGGAAGCTTGCTCCAAATGTATCATCAAGTGTGTTGGTGATATCAGTAGGGTCAGTAAATTCAGTGCAATATTGCACCAGCACAGTGCAAATCTGTGTGTTACTGCTTACA
Organism: Protopterus annectens; assembly: GCF_019279795.1. Classification (NCBI taxonomy): domain Eukaryota; kingdom Metazoa; phylum Chordata; order Ceratodontiformes; family Protopteridae; genus Protopterus; species Protopterus annectens. The sequence goes on from NC_056731.1 coordinate 468,286,515, forward strand.
TCCTTGACATAGCCAAATAAGCCTTTGCGGGCATATTCTGAATCCTTGCCTATTTACCTGTGGATGTCAGCCTTGGATGATTACATGAGTAACATAAGTATCTTACTAATACTGGTCACAGATGTCTGTATGTCTTGGGATTTGCTGTTGTTCTGGACTACTGTCCTACTTCTGTTGTATAGCCTGTATAATGCGTGGGTTCAGCAGATTGGTGTCCTTGTGTAGGAGTAGCGAGTCCTGGTTTACCATTGATGGCATGACTCATACATCTTTGTAGGTGCTTATAGAGTGCATTTGTAATTCTGTCTGTATCTTGAGCAGTGTCATCCCTGAGCGTGGGGGCTGTGAACCCTCCCACCTCTGTCATTAGTACTGTGAATTCAGCTGTAGGAGAGATATCCACTGTGTGTTCCTTGGGTGGGGGAGATGTTTGGGAGTGGAAATCATCAGTGAATAGTTCATGGTCAGATCTACCGGTTTACCTCTGCTGTAGTGCACCTGTTGCACATGTCAGTGATTACCATTTCTAGTATGTCTTCACCTCTCGTTAGTCCATCTACCAACTGATACAGGCCATATGAGGTGATAAATCCCAGGAAGTGCTGGGCCTGGAAGTGAATACTCAAGTAGGTTATCCAGTTATGTGTAGGGTAGCCAGCATTGACCAATAACAGGGTGACTGGTAGGACTGTCATGTTTACCACTGTCTCCAGATAGTTGTAGTGGTACTCCTGGGTCATGGAGGGTTATCTGTAGCAGCTCACAGTTTGTATTGCAGTAGTGGCTGATGTTAGCTGCACATGGATGATCACAGAGGTATCATGCTGCCCCACTAACTTGGAGGTGTAGGTATCCCCGATGAATATGGATACACCCCCTCCATGTCTGTGTCAGTCCATGTTCAGTGGCTGAAATGTGTGTTATGGGTTGTAGTCTGGTAGTGCCGGTGTGCTCACAGGAGCCCTATACAGGTCCCAGTCACAGAACAGATGTAGATGTTGTCCATACTGAGGGGTGCTGTGAGTGCATGCATGTTGTGAGTACCACCCATGGTGTTGAGTAGCCTAATCCTCATTGATTCCGCTATTGTGCAGTTCATGGAGGTGAGATTCACCTCTGAGACCTGCCTAAAAATGACACCATGGGGCGCCAATAGCCTTGCCCAGCATTCCAAAGCCTTAGGCTGACACATGCAAGTTGTCATGGCAATGTTGCAGGCATGTTTCCCATCTGTGCTTGTGTCCCATCTTTCCTGTAGGTAACCTACTAGTAAGCAATACAAAGCCTGAAACCTATACAAGTCCACTAGCTTCCAAGATAGGCTTTTGGAGTGATTATTTTCTTCACTACTATCTACCGGGCTGCTGTGCGCTCTGTTTGTGGGCTTGACCTAAACCTGGTGAACCTGTACATTACATTCCTTGACACCAGCAAGTCATCCTCTTGGAAGTCATTGGAACTAATTTGGACCCTGAAATTACCCATCAGCTTCCTGAGAGGCCAGCTATTAAAGACTGTGAAACCTGGTGAACCTGTACATTACATTCCTTGACACCAGCAAGTCATCCTCTTGGAAGTCATTGGAACTAATTTGGACCCTGAAATTACCCATCAGCTTCCTGAGAGGCCAGCTATTAAAGACTGTGAAAGTATGTGCTATTCCAAATACCAGAAGTTTGAAACAATACTTCAGGCTTAAGACCCTAATATGTTAGGCAATTACCCCTTCAGGATAGCCAGCAGCCTATGACCCCCTCCTAACTTTAATTTTTCTGGCCTTTAACCAACGCTCATAGACAGCCTAGCCTCTCCTATTGTCATTATATAGCCCAATCTTCCTCTTTCCTGCAGCCTGCCACCCTTGCTCGTGTGGGAATTGGGACAATTAACTCACTGGCCACTAAGTGGGGCCTTACCTTTACGACTCTGTATCTCAGTCTCTACAACTATCTCACTACCAGACATCCCAACCCTATTGTTTGTGCTGTTTTCCTACTTCTCCCCTTCTCAGAGCTTGCCCTGCAACTCCCTACCCTTGTTGCAGTCTACACCGTTTACTACACCCTAACTCTCCTACCTGTATATACACCTTACACTATCCTGTTAAGCTACTTCTGCTTTCTCTCACTTTCAAACTTACCTGCTGAATTATCCCATTCACTGATTGTTTTCTTGGTTGTCCACTCTCTTGTCTCATCTATCTAGTTTCCCCTCCACACCCTATAGCTATTATACCTTTGGTATCCCTTTCTCTTCTTACACTTTATCCCTGACATTGTTCCAGCTGTGACTACTATTCCCCACCTACTCCTGTACCTATACCTCTGGATTCCTACAACTTACAATTCTCGTCCCACCTCATCATACTCCTTATCTTCTATCTCTCGCGGTTTCTGTTCCACACCTTCACGTATGATTCACTCCCCTCCCCCCTGCCCTTAAGCCCTTGCTCACCTTATAAATATACCCCTTATCCCAGGACGCCATCTTTCTTCACTACTATCTACCGGGCTGCTGTGCGCTCTGTTTGTGGGCTTGACCTAAAGTAAGTGTACCAGAGTTAGTTTTTCTACTGAAGTGTTAATACCTGCTTATTGCTACATGCTTACCTGTTGGTGTTTTGAAAGAAATGAGTTGTAAGTGTACATTTTGTTAACTAAGCTTTCATTGATACCTTTGTCTCCCACAAAACGTTCACACGTGGGATAGTACATGGAGGCTTGTTATAAGGTTTTTTCTTCAATTCTGTTGCCTTATTCAATCACCGTAACGGCTTGCAGTGTATATCAAATGTAGCTATTAAACGCTCTCACTTCAAGAGCGTGCACACAAACAGTACTGTTAATGCTTGTTTTCTCTTAAAGTCGGCTACTTTGTAAGAGACTTCCTGCTGATTACTGTTCTATATTCTAACATACTGTTTTTTAAGTTAACGTATTGCATATAATCATTTGAATTAGTTGAAACGCTAACCCTACTGATGCTCTCACCCACATAGAGTCGTGCATTGACTAACGCTCTCACTAAAGAGCTTGCGCATAAAAAGTGCTATCCAGGCTTGTTTGCTCATAAAAGTTGGCAATTGTGCCGTGCTTTGCCTAATGCTCTCACTTAACGAGCTTCAAACAGCACTGTTAATGCTTGTTTTCTCTTAAAGTCGGCTACTGTGTAAGAGACTTCCTCTTTATTGCTGCCCTATATTCTAACATACTGTAGATTAAGTTAACGTATTGCATATAATCATTTCAATTAGCTGAAATGATAACCCTACCGATGCTTTCACCCACATAGAGCCGAGCATTGACTAACGCTCTCTCTAAAAGAGCTTGCACATAAAAAGTGCTATCCTGGCTTGTTTGCTCATAAAAGTCGGCAATTGAGCTGTGCATTGTCTAATGCTCTCACTAAAAGAGTTTACACATAAGAAGTGCTATCCAGGCATGTTTGCTCATTCAAGTTGGCAATTGAGTAAGTGATTTCCTCTTAACTACTGCCCTATGTGTATATACTGCTGTTTAAGTTAACTTATTGCATACAACACTTGTTTCAGTTTAAACACTAACCCCACTGATGCTTTCCCCCACATAGAGACGAGCACGTGGGAATGCTTCTAAAGGATTGGCAACTGCTGTAATACTCTAGCTGAGAGTAGCCCACTTATATTTCATACCTTGACATAGAAAGGACTCACAGGCAGCTGAATAGAGCTAGCGTTTTACTAAGCCAAGAATAACACCAGTTATCTGTCCTTGCTCCAATAGAAAACTCTGTGAATCAGCTACTGCCTAACCTACATAAGTGTGCTAAACTGATTTTCACTTAGCATCGACATAGAATATATAGCTAACATGGCTCCTTCCAACCTTGCTTTATGGATGTATTTTAACTGAGTATTTAGAATAGTAATCAGTTCCTGTGTTGTTTTAATGTAGTCTCTTTATGTTTAATTGAATGATTTTTCACTGTCTAGATGGTTTTAAAACTAGTTAAGGTTTTTACTGACTTGTATCAAATATATGTAGTAGTGATTGTTATCTGTTTCTATTGTTCTGCAATTCCTAGTTTTATCTACCTTACTATCTACTCTCTCCCTACTTTTACCAGCCTGGTGAACCTGTACATTACATTCCTTGACACCAGCAAGTCATCCTCTTGGAAGTCATTGGAACTAATTTGGACCCTGAAATTACCCATCTGCTTCCTGAGAGGCCAGCTATTAAAGACTGTGAAAGTATATGCTATTCCAAATACCAGAAGTTTGAAACAATACTTCAGGCTTAAGACCCTAATACGTTAGGCAATTACTCCTGCAGGATAGCCAGCAGCCTATGACCCCCTCCTAACTTTAATTTTTCTGGCCTTTAACCAACGCTCATAGACAGCCTAGCCTCTCCTATTGTCATTATATAGCCCAATCTTCCTCTTTCCTGCAGCCTGCCACCCTTGCTCGTGTGGGAATTGGGACAATTAACTCACTGGCCACTAGGTGGGGCCTTACCTTTACGACTCTGTATCTCAGTCTCTACAACTATCTCACTACCAGACATCCCAACCCTATTGTTTGTGCTGTTTTTTTACTTCTCCCCTTCTCAGAGCTTGCCCTGCAACTCCCTACCCTTGTTGCAGTCTACACCTTTTACTACACCCTAACTCTCCTACCTGTATATACACCTTACACTATCCTGTTAAGCTACTTCTGCTTTCTCTCACTTTCAAACTTACCTGCTGAATTATCCCATTCCCTGATTGTTTTCTTGGCTGTCCACTCTCTTGTCTCTGCCCGCTCCGTTTGCCCTTCGGGCTCACTCCGCTCCCCTACCCTGCCCCCAATTTTCACCCGCCCCCAGTGGTCCTACATTTGTTGCAATATTGACCACACCCCTATCCTAACTTACCCAATAACATAAGGACCCACCATATCCTAATCCATCCTCTTAACTGAACACCACACCCACTACTTAACTCACCTACCTCCTCTCCTATTTACTTATAATTAAACTGCTACTTCTCCTCCTGAACTACAATCTACCTGTTTCCTCCTTTTACCACCAGAAATATTAATATTTAACAACTACTTCAGCTCTTGAACTACAGTTACCTGGCTTCTCCTTTTTAACTCCACAAATATTAACATGTTCACAACATTTATCTCTCCAAAACCTAAACTATCAGCTTATTACTTGTTCCTTCCCTCATTACTATCTACCTATTAACCTGCTATGAATACCCACTTTACTCTACTCTACCCATCCCATCTAAACATACCTCGACACCTTTACTAATTTTCTCTCACACCTTAAATCTCCCTACTGTACCTAACTATCAACTAGTCAAATACCACAGACTAGCATACCTCAAATTAAGCAAACCAAAATCTATGAAAATAACCGACAACTTCCACAAACTTCCCCAACCAAAGGATTTTAAATTCCTCCACCTACTGTTGGATGGAGATATCAATCCTAACCCTGGCCCATACCATTCCAAAACCTACAATAAACATGACAAAGCTATTTCTTTATCATCTACCTTACCTACCAACGCACTCTCTATTGCGCAACTCAATATAAGAAGTATTTGTAATAAAATTACTCAAGTCCATGCCCTTCTAGAAACACATCAATTTGATATTTTATGTTTAACTGAAACGTGGCTAAAACCTTCCATCCAAGACAACAAAATAACACCATGTGGGTATAACATCATTAGACTTGATGGCACTGCTAAAAAGGGAGGAGGGGTAGCAATTATCTATAAAGCACAATTCCAAATTAGTACTATAAATCAAACTCTCTGCCCAGATAATCATGCAGAGATAATCAGCTCCAAACTTCAAGTCAACAAAAGTAAAGCCATTAACATCATATGTGTTTATCTTCCCCCTGGAAATAACATTGGCATACTCGAATGCATCCTTAGTTCACTCTCCACCTATCTCCCTCAAGAAACACTAGTCTTAGGTGATTTCAACATTGATTGGTATTCCTGTAATAGTGCAAACCCTACCTCCCACATAAACCTATATGGCTTCACACAACTCATTAACTGTCCCACAAGAACTAACAAAACCAACAACAATAAGACCACCTTAGATTGGATTCTTACTAATACCCCCGAACAAACCTACCAAACAGGGACCCTACCAGATGATCTAAGCAACCACTCACTTACTTACATAATTAGACATAAAACCAACCTAAGTTTACCAACCACTTTTAGAACATTACGTTCAAAATTTTAACTGTGACCTTTTTCTAACTGAATTAGAACAATGTAATTGGTCCCCACTAAAAAATCTCCCACTTAATGAAGCCGTTTAACATTTTAATTCCACATTCTTAGCCATCTTGGATAACCATGCCCCTAGTCGTACTATCAGAATCAAAGCCAAAGCAGCACCCTGGCTGTCCAACAATACTAGACAAAAAATCATCCTCAGAAACAAATCTTGGGCTAAATGGCATACCACTAAAAACTTAACTGACCACCAAAACTTCAGAGAGCTTAGAAACATAACAAAAAAAGCCATCCTAACTGACAAAAAAAAATTATTACCTACAATTACAACAAACCTCCAAATAGGAACCTAAAAAAATCTGGGCCAGCATTAATAACTTATTATCCCCAGGCCAGTCTATCACACCCAATCCTCAAGACTCTAACCCAGAGAATCTCACACAAATAGCCAACGACTTTAATTCATTTTTCACTAATACTATCCAAACCCTTGCTAATCACCTAGCTCCTGACACCTCTAAGCTACTCTTACCTACTTTAAATTCACCTCCTTCCTTTCACTTACAACCTGTATCTACCTCCTTTATCTTATCATTGCTCCAAAAACTAAGACCTACCACCCCCTCTGCAGACAAACTCCCTGCAGAATTCCTGCAAATAGGAGCCAAAGCGATTGCCTATCCCATTTCCATTATGATAAATAGATCCATAAAAGAAGGAATTTTTCCCTCATACTGGAAGATATCTCACATCATCCCACTACACAAAGGGGGTAATTCTAATGACTTCTCGAACTTTCGTCCCATAGCACTTCTATCACCTATAGCTAAAATCATGGAAAAATGTATCCATAAGCAACTCCTTAACCACCTTTTGAATAACAACCTACTTGCTAACTGCCAGCACGGATTTAGACCCTCCCACAGTACTACCACAGCATTACTCTCCTTTACCAACTCCATCAACTATAACCGCAACAATAATAACCTATCATCTTCAGTCTTTATTGACTTATCTAAAGCTTTCGACATGGTTAACCACAAACTTATGCTACACATACTAAAATCTCTCTCACTTGATCCTCTTTCCCTAACTTGGTATACATCTTACCTTGAAAATCGTTAGCAAGCAGTTCTCTGGAAAAACGCATTATCTAATTCCTTCCTATTTCTTTAGGTGTACCTTAAGGCTCTATCCTAGGCCCCCTTCTATTTTCTATCTTTAATAATGACCTCCAATCAGCTATCCCAAACACTACCTGCATACAATATGCAGACGATTCTACTATAATCTGCTCTGCTAAATCTCATCTGAACTTCAGTCACTCACTCAAAAAGCCTTCACCACTGTCGAACAATGGTTTTGTGACTGCTGCCTACTCCTTAACCCCAAGAAAACCAAATTGCTATTGTTCTCACCTTCCCGTAAATCTACCCCACTCAACTTCACTCTTACTTCCGCCGATAACACCCTTATTACTCCAGATTCAACTACTAAACTTTTAGGAATTACTATTGACAATAATCTCAGCTTTGACTCTCACATCAACAATACAATAAAATTAGTTAATAAAAAAATAGGATCCCTTTACAGAATCAAACCCTTCCTTACACCTGAAGCAAGAACCACCTTAGCCAGATCTCACCTGATCTCTACTCTTCTATATGCTTCCCCCATATACACAAATCTCTCTCAAAATAACCTTAAGAAACTATCTACATCCTACAATAATATTGCTAGATTTGCCACAGGGTCCCCATATAGAACTCACCACTGCCTAAACCAATAAAAAAACTAGGTTTGGTTGGAACTTCCAAATGAACTCCAACTTCAACAATTTTTAATAGCTCATAAGATCTTATACCATCCAACTAAAATACCTATACTCTCTAATATCATCTCACCATATAATAACTTGAAACAACTTTGCTCTTCCAACAAACTACTAATTAAAACAACCAAACCCAATAACTCTGCAGGTGACTGCCTCTTTTCCAACTCTGTTGGAAAAATGTGGAACAAACTACCCTCTGAAATCCTATCTTTGTCTTCTCTCCCACTTTTTAAAAGACAATTGAAACTTCATCTCAATAAACACTGGCTATGATCCTGTAACAACCAAGACTAATTGAGTCTTCCTCTCTATCTTCTTGTGCTCCTTATACCCTTGATATAACTGCACTAAAGTAACATCTACAAAGATATATGTGACCTCTTACATACTGTATGACTTTTTATAGAACATTTGTCTACTTTGCTTTTCATTTTTGCTCTGATTATATTGTATGTTTTCTGTATTAACTTGCTCTCTCACTTAACATTGTATTGCCTACCTCTGTTTAAAATTATCATAACTACTGGAGCTTTTCTCCCCGGGCCTCTACTGAAAATGGACATATATCCAGCTAGACTAGCTCAGTCAACAAATGTAAAATAAATAAAATAAATAAAATAAAATAAAATAGTGGAGCTTTTCTTTTCGGGCCTCTGCTGAAAATGGACATATATCCAGCCAGACTAGCCCGGTCAACAAATGTAAAATAAATAAATAAAAAAAATTATGTATCAGTAGTCTGTATGCTATTCATAGGTTCATACTAGGCTATCTGCCCTAGGGCATTTATAAGCCTAGCCAGAGTGTGTTTGGCTTTCGCCACCCATTTTAAATTAATTTTGCTATGCCCTTTTTCGAGGTTAGTATACTGTGCCTCTGTCTAACAGTGACACAGAAGTGATACCCGGGGTAAACCTACGATCTCCCATCCACTCATCAAGATTCCTCTTGAAGAGAGTCAATGAGGGACTCTGCCTAACCTGGACTGGGATTTTATTCCAGAGTGAAGGGAGCATCTGGGTTATGAATCTGTCCCTCCAGCATGTCCTATTTATTTCAGGTTCAAGTCTCTCGAGCGCGTAGCTCGATGGGATTTGGATTTTCTGAGGTGCAGCATGTCCATTAATTCCGGGTTGGGCATGGCTTTATACGTCAGGCACAGATCGCCTCTGAGCAGGCGGTATGCCACTGAGTAGAGCTGGAGTTTGTTTAACCGGGCAGCATATGGCATTTGTTTGAGCCCTTTGATCCTCTTGGTGAGGTACTTTTGGGGTCTTTCCAGTTGCTGCAGGTGTCTGGTAAGGTACATCCCAAAAGGGGCATTGTACTCAATTATGGGCCTGATGAGGGATGAGTAAAGAGGCACGATGACCTCCCCTGATCTAGATGTGAATCCCTTCATGATTAGGTGGGCTATATAAAATGTTTTTCTAACCACTTTGGCCACGTGGTTGTCAAATGAGAGATTGCTATCAACCTGGGTCCCCAGGTCCATAATTACTTCTTCTGTACTTAATGGATTACCACCTATGTGGTAACTTGTGGGCACTTTGTTTTTGCCAAAGGGGATGACTATACACTTTTTGGCATTTAGCTTGAGGCCATGGCTCTGGCACCAGTTGTCTGTTTCTATGAGGCCCTTTTGGAGGATGCTTGTGTCGGCTGGAGAGTTGATTATGGCGCCCAGTTTGCAGTCATCTGCGAACTTGGTCAGCCACAGTCCTTCCGTGTTGGCCTGTACCTCCGAGAAATATATACCGAACAAGAGAGGTCCCAGGACTGAGCCTTGTGGGACACCATTTGTAACTGGTTTGGAGTCTGACATGGCTCCAGCAATTCTAACCATGTGGGTTCTGTCCTTGAGCCAGTTTGCAACCCATCTAGTGACATAGGGGTTTATATTTAAGCTGGTGAGCTTATCTATAATGCCCGAGTGGGGTATTGTATCGAAGGCTTTTGCAAGGTCCAGGTAGGCTGTGTGCACCACCTTCCCCTCGTCAATAGCCTTGGTGACAGTTTCAAAGAAATCAACCAGGTATAAGAGGCAGGATCTGCCCTTAACAAAGCTGAACTGGGTAGGATCCAGTGTCTGCAGGTCCCCAATATCTTTTTTTATGAGGTCCATGATGATCCTTTCCATAGCTTTGCAGACCAAGCTAGTCAAGCTTATGGGGCGATAGTTTCCAGGATCCGTTGAGGCACCACCTTTGTGGAGAGGGACCACTGTTGCTGTATGCCACTCTTTGGGTACATATCCTGTAGTAAGGCTGAGATTGAACAGTAGTTTTATGTTTGGGTTTAGCTCTTCTTGGAGTTCATGTAGGACGCAGCCCGGGACACCGTCTGGTCCCATTGATGCTGTGTTTTTTGCTTTGGAGAGGGCAGCTCTTACCTGAGCATCTGAGATGTCAGGGGGGCAGCACTCTGCTGGGATAGACATTTGCCCTTTTGGTGGGGAGGGGAGGGAGAAGTTTGCACTGAACCTGTCAGCTAGGATGTTGGCAATGTCTGTGGGTTTGGTGTATTTTTTGTCATTTTGGACTACTTCTGAGCATATCTGGGAATTCCCACCCAGGTTCCTAACATAACTAAAGAAATCCTTGTGATTATCCTTAGTGTCCTGTGCAATTTTTCTTTCGAAGCTGGCCTTAGATGATTTTATGAGTGCCCGTAGTTTTTTGCTAATACTGATCAGAGATGCCTTCCTTTTTGGGATTTTGCTCTATCATGTAGTAGCTTCCTCCTTCTATTGTATAGTTTGTTTATGGCTGGGGTCCACCAGACAGGACGCCTGCCTTTGGAGGATTGGGTCTTGGTTTTATTTGGGATTGCATGTTCCATGCATTCCTGAAGGTGTTCATAGAATGCGTTTATAAAGGATTCTGCGGTCTGGGCCGTATTTTCCACAGGCCCGGGGGCTTTGAAGGATTCCACCTCAGTTTTGAGGAGTGTGAAATTTGCTTTAGAGAAGTTTTTCACTGTGGTTTTCAGGGCAGGGGGTGGAGTCGGGATGTGAATATCCAGTGAGATTAGTTTATGGTCTGATCTTACCAATGATGGATACACTTCTGGTCTGGAGCATAGAGTCCCCATGTTGGTGATGATCAGGTCCAGTATGGTTTCCCCTCTTGTGGGAGTGGTAACAAGTTGTTCCGTAGCATTTGAGTTTATAAATTCTAGGAACCTTTGGGCTAGGGTGTTGGAGCTAGAGTAATGCTCCCATTCTATGTTTGGGTAGTTGAAGTCCCCCAATATAATGGTGTTTGGAGAGACCTTCATATTTTCCAGTGTTCTCAGGAAGGCCGAGTGGGGTTCCTGGGTTTGGGAGGGTGGTCTGTAGCAGGCTATAAACTGGAAGGCAGTTTTACCCACTGTTAGTTGCACATGGATAGTCTCTGATGCTTCGTGCTGTGCCACCAACCTGGAGGTGTGGGTATCTTTGACGAATATTGATATTCCCCCTCCTTTTGTGGTTCGGTCCAAGTTTTGGGGCCGAAAAGCATGGTATGAGGTATAACCTGGTAGTGCTGGGGTGCACTCGGGAGCCTTGAACCAGGTTTCTGTTACTGCACAGATATCAATTTTCTCCATGCCAAGGAGAGTTTTCAGTGCATGCATCTTGAGGTTTAGACTTCTGGCGTTGAGTAGCATTACTCTTAGTTTCTTATCCCTTGTGATACCTATGGAGGTGGGTTTGTCTTTTGAGCCTTGCCTAAAAAAGGCACTATGGGGGTAGCAAGAGCCTTTGCCAATATCCAAAAGCCCAGGGGTGACAGGTGCAAGCCATCCCTAGCGAAGCATCGTGGCTTGTCGAGCATGTCATCCCAGGCTGACAGGCATTGGATCCCCTTAGAATGACACCAATACATAAGCCAATTGTTGAAATTGATCATCTTGTCTTCATATTGTGGCATCATTCTTGGTGAGGGTAAGATGCTACTCAAAGTCAGGGTCATATCAGCCTGGGCTACATGCTCAGAGAGCTCCTCTATGTCTCTTTTCATGTAGTCCAGGGAGGTACGTCTCAGGTCATTCACACCAGCATGGACAATGACTGAGTCATATTTGTGCTTGCCTTGGAGTGACCTGAGTGCTTGTGTTATGTGGCGGATCCTAGCGCCCGACAGGCTGCTCACCGTGACCCTCTCCTTGTTCAGCCTGGTGAGCGGGACGTCAGTGTGCCTGACGATAGAGTCACCTATTACAAGTGTATCAGGTGTGTTGTTTAGCCTTAAGGGCTGTGACTGTTCGGCACACTGGCTTTGTGAGCTATGTGTTGCACGTGTTTTGTTTTGGGGTAGCGGTTGCTTGGGTGTCTGCTTTGGAGGTCTCTGCTGCTTAGGCAGATTTTTATTTAGAGCCTCCGAGTATGTTTTTGTGTGTTTATGTGTTTGGTTTGCTGTCATGGTAGGTCTATGTGAGACTTGAATTGTAGTGAGTGTGGTTTCCTTCTCCTCCTGACTGGTGTCGCCAGTACTGAGTTGAGAGAGCTTAGCCTCCAGTATGGCTATATGGTTGCATCTCTCACATGTGTTGGAATTTTTTGGGAGGAGGAGAGGGTTGTCTGTGTACATGAGGCAACTGTAACTTTGCCTCAAGATTCCCAGATTCACCAGCTGGACCGGAGAGGAGATTGACAACTGACCTTTGGACATGCTAGAATAGTATTGGGAATTCCTTTATAATTGAAAAAAAAGGGCTAATGGGGAACAAGGTACTCAAGGGGAGTTTGTGAGGGTGTAGTGCTTTTAATTTTTTAGTGCTGACTTATATAATTGCTTTAGTGAGCAAGTGCCAGGTAACTTAAATGCAATGTGTTACAGGTAACTTAAATGCAAAAATGACAAACAGTAACTTTCTTTCAAGTGAAACAAGGAAATAAGTACAGTAAGCAATGCAGATATCACTAGGGATCCACAGAAGCACTGAAAAGGCGCGTTTTAGGTGGAATTAGCGTTTCAGGGAAATAACAAGCAAATAAACAACAAGCATACAAACAAAGCTAGATTCAGCAGGCCTGGATCTAGTCTATGCTACAATAAACAAGGTGTACCAATTTCAGTAAGAAACAGTTCAAATATGTAGGCACTATAAGCCTTTAACCAGAAATTCCCAGCTCAGAAGGGCAGAATCCAACCTCTCCCTGTACTTAACTGTTGTCTGACTACATAGTGATTTTACACTGTATATTGTGATCAGAAAACTCTGTATAATCACATATGATGTTGGAGATGGCCTGCACTATAGAGGTTCACAGATAGGTAGTAGGCTATCTGCCCAAGGGCAGTTAGAAGCATAGGTACAGTGTGGTGGCTTTACCTGCACCATTGATGAAGTAACTGAGCCTCTGTCAAGCATAGCTAATGAAGTGATTCCTGGCAGAGTTGCTGGAAGCTGTTGAAAACTGGGGTGCTGTATGGTGATAGGGGCACATAGTGATCTCAAAAGGGCATGTTAACATGACAACCCAACAGTATTCAATTTCCCCAACAGGTCTTGCAGCTTTAAAGCTTGAGTGGCTTGAGCTTGAGTGTATGTTTCTGGGACACATGATCCCAGGGGTGTATATACTGTTGCCCAGTCACACATCAAGGTTTCCCCTGAATTGTGTCAGTGAGGGGCTATGCCAAATGTAGTTAGGATGTTAATGTATAGTCTCTCAATTCATGTGTCATGTCGGTATTTCGAGAAGCTCACTGGGTGTGGGTGGCTCCGCCTGTTGTGTAGCCAAGCTTACACATAGGATTCATGGACATAGGAAATAGGCAGAAGGAGCATTAATGTCAATAGTGTAATGGCTACAGCATTTGCATAATATCTGTGCAGTCCTAGTTCAAATCCCAATAAAGTCAGAGATGATTTACATCTTGCATAGTATACCTTAACCACAGCTTGCATATATAGGTAGTATTCCACAGAATAATAAGCATTTGGAACACACAACCGCTGAAATGTGCGTTAATCACCCTTGTACTACCAGTGCCTGCTCTGAGAGGTAAAATGACCACTGCCAGGATTAGAACACGCAACCATGTACTCAATCTTCACAATAACCTACCACACCACTAAGCTACCTGTGATGTACCAATGGCAGTTGTGTATTCTGACAGGTTGAAACACAAAAGGGAGGAATGTGTGGAAATAGGACAAACTGCCATGTACCCATTGAAAGGTTTATGCTATATATATATATATATATATATATATATATATATATATAGAGAGAGAGAGAGGGCAAGAGAGATTTATATGTCGATATATAGGGATATACATATATATGTAGATATATAGATAGGTTAACAACATCTACACAACCATGGAGGTACATATAAATGGGATACCTACCAAATACTGAATGCTTGACATACTGAAGCGCATAATCACGAGGATTAAAGACCGAAAGACCACAGTACCGAAACACCAGAAGCGCGAGTTTTAAAATCCCGATGTTAAGGGACATTTATTTAGTGCTTCTGGTGTTGCGGTTCAGGTAGGTTACTGTATGTAAGTGTGTTTCTAAGGGCTGTAGTGTGTGTAAGTGTGTGTTCTGACTGTGGTGTGTGTTCCTGGGGGACTGTAATGTGTGTGTGTTTGCTTTGTGCGTCTGTTTGTGCAATCTCTGTGGTAGAATAGTAAAGTAGGAGGGGTGTGGGGGCGCAGCCACCCACTTGAGGGGTGTAGAGGGGCTTGCCTACCTGCTCATACATAGTGTAGGATGGTTTGTTTGGATGTGGTGGGTAGCAGTGTGTTTGTGTGTGTGTCTGTGTGTGTATGTCTATTGTATAGATTGTAATGTACAGTTCTTGTCTGTCCCTCACAGGTGATGTAGGTGCGTTCCCCTCCTGTGGTCCATCTGATGTTAGTGTCCCCACAGACGCTAGCAGAGATGATGAACGTATGATTGAGGCACAGGCATGGTTGTCAGGGTCTGAATCCATTGTTTGCCATTCAACCTATATCCCCCTCATCCCCACACACAGTTCTCATGCCTACACATACCCCATCACCAGTGGCCATAGAAGAAGGACAGTTGATGTGTGATAGCTTGGAACAGGAAAGTGTGGAGGCTATGGAAGGTGTGCCTGCACACCATGGTGTCAGCCAACTGACTGGTGATGCCCCACACAGGCATGTGGCCAGTGCTACTCATAGGAGGACCTCTGGGCAACATGCCCCTGCAAGACAGAGCGCAGAAGCTGGTGTCACCAGATGCATGTTTCAGGCTGTAATGGAGGCATAGGCATGTTACTGAACGGCACAACAGAGAAGATCAGAGGCTTCAGAGATCTGCTGTCTGTTCTTTAAACAACAACATCCAGGCAATGGTAAATGCTCAACAGCAGATTACTGAAGCTTTGGATAGATGATTGGGTGACATGGTTGGACTCCTTGACCATGGCATGACAATCCGCGAGTGTGAGCTGTCTGTGTTGGAACATCTGGTAGGAATGAGGTGTCAGGCACGGGGACGTAGGCCTGTTACATCACCTGTTTCAGGTCTACGTGAATGAGCTACCTCATATGCCTGCTCCCATAGTGGCGGTAGCAGCAGTAGTGCAGCTGGTGCTGTGCTGTCCACACCACAACACAGCAGGCCATGTGCACATGGCCCTGGATGGTCCCAACAGGGACATGGTTCCAGTGGACATATGTCATCAGACAGTACCCAATCTGCACCTCTGCCTGGTAGTGCCCGTGCAACCCCTGGCAGCCACAGGTCACGTGGCCATGGCTGGACACCGTGAACTGTAAAACTTGGCCTGTACAGTCTGCAGCTGTCAGTAATACCCCTGTGTAGGCCAGACACATACCAGAACTGTGTGCATACATACACGCACACACCGGAAACATATATAGGGCACCACAACACACACATGCATAACATCCACACATGCCCAATTAGATCAAATGCCCTAACCCACACACATGATGTCATCTAATGGTGCAGCCTAGGCCTCTGGCAAACATTATCACCCTGTGCATATGATGATGCCTGTGCCATATCCCTGTCATCCACACCATCGGTGCAGGGACATGCTCATATGTCCGATGCACAGGGTGAACAGACTAGGAAGATAAGTGTAGATTACAATTGTTGTGTACTGTTGACAGGCAGCAGACATACCATGTAGTACAGGTTTACAATGCATTTTGTACTGTTAACAGTATGTATCTTGTGTAACAACAGTAACTGCATGTTGGTCATGATGTTCTGCTTTCCTCCTTCAGATCTAATTGCATGTGCCGGTGGATGTCAGTGTTTGCAGTTAGTGTCCCATATGTAAATGTGGACTACTCACAGGTATGTATGTAAATACCAGCATGCACCTTGTAGCTTCCACATCACAGTTAGAAAGTCCCACATTCCAAACACGTCTACTGATCCAAGAGTATGATAGCTGTGTATTAAGCTACTGTGGCTACAGACGTGACATCCATACTGGGTGACATCACAGGTACAGTTACATGGAGTGGTGAGGTAAGAAAGTGGTCTAGCTGATGACAAGGGTAGAGGCCAGTGGGAAGTGTGATGGCTCATTGGGAAGCAATAATACACGTTCCCATGACAGGATGCGAACACACAACTGCACCCAAGGACTCAGGTATTCACACACATGTATTCAGAAACACAGTAACACACCCACACACTCATGGATTCACCGACTCAGTAACACACACTCACACACACAGTTGCAAGTGTTGAGGTGAGGACCCCTGCCTATGTGCAAATCATCATTACAGTACTGTGCAACTACATGATGCACCACAGAGATTGCACATGTACAGGTAGTCAGTATGGCCTAAGATTGGGGACATCAACATGGATAGTAGATTGCATTGCCTGGATGGGGGGGTGGGGTCTTATCAGTTCACTATGGTAACATACATCCTCACTCCAGGGACCAGACAGCCATACATACACACACACACACACACACACACACACACACACACACACACACACACACACACACACACACACTGTGGCATTTACTATTGAATACACCTATGTCGCACACATACAGATACCTCACATGTGTAAGATACGCACCCCTGCCTATGTCCTGCTTTCTACATTGCAGTCTGTACAGATGTCCACAACAGTGTACAGGAGAGTGAGTAACAACTGAGATGTATTCTCCATCATATGTGACATATATGGACACACACGCAACCACACATGCCAGTACTGTGAATCAAACACATGCATATCTCATGATACATACGATAGATTTACAGCAGTATTGCACGTGTTACAAAGTGTACTGACACTTCCTTTGGCAACTGTGCTGCTATATGCACATGGGAGGTCGTAAATGTTACGGGTGTCAAGTGATTTACCTTCAGTGTCACCCTGACCGCTGTCTATGTTGTGTGTGTTCCCCTTCAATTAACAAAACCATAACATAGCGGTTACACAGGTTATTGTAAGACCACTTGTGACACACCTGTGAGCTGTCCTCAGCAAACATCCATCTGCAAAGATGCCCCACCACTTAGTTATGTCCACACATCTGCCCATACCTGAGGTACATCTTTTCGTACTTTCAGCATATCACCATATACAGTTGGCAATGTTGAGGCTGCATTGCAACTGCATGATGTACTAAGACACACGTCACCTGCATACATCAGCAACTGCACACGCATGGTATCTGAATGCACACCACTACATGTACATGTGTGTAGGTCCTACAATCCTGTCATTTGGGCATGTTTGTAGGCATTGCAATTGGTGGACATGTGTAATGACATACATGACACATGGACTGTTGTATGATATGATAAGTGTAATGGGTGACAAGTACAGAGGGAATGTTACCTTTGTCAACATTGATATCACACCTTATGTACTGTCAGCATTCAGCAGCCATGGACCTACATTCCATGTGCATGTGTGTAATGGCTGTAGCCACCTGTCTGCACAAAGGACAACAACAGCTATGCTATTTACATATATGTTGTATGTGTGTGGCATGTACATATCCAGAGCAGGTACATGTATGTCATATCCAAACATGAGGGTGTTTACTGATGTACAGCAACAGTTATCTGTTAATGCTGTCAATAACTGAGGGCCCCTGATATGTGTACAGCTGACCTGGTTACAGACAGTGGTATCATTGCATTGCATAACGCATGATGCAACTGTGTCAGTACATGGGTACTCTGCACAGTTGATGTAGAGCTTGGTATAGTCCACTGGTCAAGGGTCACATGGTGGTGTACTATTATATGTCTTACCAGATGTATGGATGTGTGTTGGTGGTCCAAGGGCATGGTGGTGTCTGAGGGTTACATCCTAGAATGCAGCTTTTGACACTGTGTCCTGCACCTGACTCATCTGTGATGCCTTTTGTGGGAGTACTGGTCAGTACATGTGAGTGGCCTTTATGTATGTGGCGACACCACCACCTGGAGCGGTCCGTACCTGTATTATGGCCCACATGTCTGGTTCTGAGGTATATGGTGGTACTGCTATTGTGCACTACAGAGCCTTCAGCTAGGTGTTCCTCACTGCACAGATGTCAGTATTATCCATTGTTGGATCTACAATGAACAGTTGTGATTACGGACACTACACATCTAGCACTGGTTAGCATAAGCATACAATGCAGTTGTCCTCTAGGTGTCAGGGTGTTATCCTGTGTTTAGGACATTTGCCTTGGAATGGCACTATATGGGTGAATGCAACCTAGATATTATCCCCACTCCCTTGAATCATGGATGCGTGTGATATGTGACAAAGGCCTGTCTACTTTCAGTCATGTCATCCCAGAATGACAAACATTGGACAACCTCATAATTACAGCAGGACATTGGCTCATTGTATTGGTCAAGCAGTTGCCACTCCTAGCAAGACATCACTGCGAGTGGTAATATTGTGCTTGGTATACAATGGTACATATAAGGTGAAGGACAGCAGCAGACGTTGTGTATAAGACCGGTGTCAGATATATGTAGTGCAGTGTTCCTTCTAACAATGATAATTACTAACACCAGCGTCCATTACAATGTGTTCTTTATGTCTAACTGTAATAGCATGGCCACTGTGACCTTCCGTGTTTAGAATCAGAGTGCATCCCAAACAGCCCTGTGCTACTAAGTGTATGAGCATGCCCAGTATAACCTTGTGTAGATGGACACATAGTGCATTCCAAACAGCCCTGTGCTACTGTGTGAGCATGCCCAGTGACACCTTGTGTCGGTTATGTGCCTCTATGTGTATGGGCATGGTCATTGTACCCTGTATAGTGATAGTAGTCGTCCATTCCACAGATGGGCATACTCCAGTTCAGGATGGATTCCTACTTTAAACACACAGGTCCACAGGTATGTACATCTTAACTGCCAGCATCCCTGTTGATGTTCACATTCCTAGAAGGTCATAATGACAGCCTTGAAATGTGTAGTCTCTGTGGTGTGACTCGTAACTATGTAGTATTGTAATAGTGATCTGTAGATAGGCAGGTGTTCTGTTCCCACCACTGGTACGTGTGTGTGTGTGTGTGTGTGTGTGTGTGTGTGTGTGTGTGTGTGTGTGTGTGTGTGAGAGTTTGTCTCCGTCTGCCTGAGGACTGAATAATGCTTTTAGACTGCTCACACTCCATACAATTCCTATACCTACCTTTGGCAAGGCTGATGATGTCACCCACCTAGAAATATACCTCTGGGAGTGCTGTGACACAGTAATCTCGGTAGTGCATTCTGTAACTGCGTAATGCTGTAGTGTGATAAAGTAGTTAGGTCGGTGTTCTAATCCCAGACTTGCCATGTGTGTGTGTGTTTGTCTCCGTCTCCCTGAGGACTGAATAATGCTTTTAGACTGCTCACACTCCACACAATTCCTATACCCACGTTTGGCAAGGCTAATGATGTCACCTACCTAGAAATATACCTCTGGGAGTGCTGTGACCCAGTAATCTCGGTAGCACGTTCTGTGACTGCGTAATGCTGTAGTGTGATAAAGTAGTTTGGTCGGTGTTCTAATCCCAGACTTGACAAGTGTGTGTGTGTGTGTGTGTGTGTGTGTGTGTGTGTGTGTGTGTGTGTGTGTGTGTGTGTGTGTGTGTGTGTGTGTGTGTGTGTGTGTGTGTGTGTGTGTGTGTGTGTGTGTGTGTGTGTGTGTGTGTGTTTGTCTCTGTCTGCCTGAGGACTGAATAATGCTTTTAGACTGCTCACTCTCCATACAATTCCTATACCCACCTTTGGCAAGGTTGATGATGTCACCCACTTAGAAATACACCTCTGGGAGTGGTGTGACCCAGTAATCTCGATAGCTTGTTCTGTAACTGCGTAATGCTGTAGTGTGATAAAGTAGTTAGGTCAGTGTTCTAATCCCAGACTTGCCAAGTGTGTGTGTGTGTGTGTGTGTGTGTGTGTGTGTGTGTGTGCGTGCGTGCGTGTGTGTGTGTGTGTGTGTGTGTGTGTGTGTGTCTGCCTGCGTGAAACAAGTACAGTGCTTTGTAGAGTATGCACTCTCTGTACAAATCACATGACCAACTTTGTCAATCCTGCTGTTGTCACTCACCTAGGAATACACCTGTAGGAGTGCTGTAACCCAGTATTCTCCGTAGTCCGTGCCCTAAAAGCATACTGCTGCAGTGTAATACGGTTGGAAGGGGTTTGAATACAGGACATGGCAAGTGTGTGTGTTTGGCTGTCAGAGCCTGTGTAGAGGTGGCTGTGAGTGTCATACCATTGGACATGTTGGGGAGCGGATTTTGTAGTTTTCCTATATGGTGTCCGTCTTATGACACATTGGCCACCTCATGAGGAGTACAGCTGTCAGTCAGCCATGGGACTATGTTGGCAAGCCATACACCTACATCTGGCAAAAGGCCTGGTGAACAAAGTATGCAACCCTACTAGTACCCTGTATATGTCCTGCACCCATGTGCCATACACAAACAGACTTGCCTAGGATATCCCACTATGTTGCTCGTACCATGCACATTGATGACAGATAGTAGGCATGGTGTGAAAGCAGTGGGCTGCAGAGGACATGGCACCCTGTACAGTGGTACAATAAGCACATATTTGTGGACAATGTGCCTTCACTATGTTCCCCACTGGATGCCTGCAACATATGTGGTGCCATCAAATGTGATCCACAGAGGCCATACAATGCCATACACATGTGCCGTGTATGGACCAATGCCACTGACACCAGGGAATACCTGTATCATACTATCAATATAGGTGCAGGGTCGGCCTGCTCACTTTATAGTATGGCAGGTTTTGCCACACCAGGCCAGTATTGGCATATCGGGGGATAACAGTCTGTGTACACAACATGTGCCTGCCAAACCAGGTACACCTGTACATGTCACTGTACAGTATTGTGGGACATGCACATCCCAGGCAATGTCCATGTGAAGGACTACCAAACACAGACATGGCATGCACTGCAAAGCTATGGCCATACACATTGGTAACCAGGATGTCAGGGTAGATCATGCAGTACCCATCTGTGTGGGACATTGCAGACACTACACCCCTGTACCGCACTGCACACCATTGTTGGGTGATGCGATGCCAAGGATTACCCCTCACCCAGCCTTGTACAGCCATCTTGCACAGCCAACCACTACACACCCATGAAGCAATGATTACATGCATATCAGTACTGGCACCTTGGGTCTGAGTGTGGGTTATGATGCTCCCAACCACAGTCATTCCCAGTATAACCCTCATTGGCATACCAACAGCTGTCAAACACTTTCACATGCCCTAGCCCATAGAACCTCCAGATATCCCCTGTGGTGCATGTAGTCCTGTGCATTACTGCAGTGTGGCAAACTAAGTAGTTAGGTTGTATATTTGTGGCCCTGGCAAAGAGTGTCAATGCATGTCCATTAGAGAGTGTGGTTGTGGTGACAATGACATCCATTCACGTGGACAGCCATGTGTGCTACACCTAATGTATGTCTACTGTATCTCTGTTGCACATGTCTCTCTCCTACACACATATATGTTCTTACAGCACAGCAACATGTCGTCTTTGTGGCACATGTAATAACGTTATGCACATGTAATAGTAATGACTAGTCAGTCAGGGGTTTGACCCCTGTACTGTTAGGCATGTGGCAGACGATGCTTAGGGTTTAGTCTCCAAGCCCTTCTCTGGTGTACTTTGCCTGTCTCACCCACACACTCTCTGGTGGATGTGGAGGTGTACACCTGCTCAGCAGCAGCATGTGTATTGTAAGTGATGGACATGATCATGTGATGGCCTCTGCACTTATTGCAGTCCTCCTCTAGTTCATTGCATGTGGAACAGCTGTGAGGGTGTTCCCATAGCCATTCGCATGATAAACACAGTACACTATCTAGGAAAATCATGTTGGTATTTGGCCATGGCAGTCACCGTGAGTGATACCTGAATGTGGTATTCTGAAACGGCATCACAGATGATATCTGGATGTACCTCAAACATCATACACAGTGGGAAATAGCCTAAAGGCAGGAGAGTGATGTGCCACACATGACTACAGCATGTAAGTGTAGCTATGCTGCGTTGAGACTACTGCCTGTTTAACATGTGTGTGGTAATGGCTATTCTGCATGTTTTAATACAGACATATCAGTACTCTGTTCATGAGGGACCCCCATCTGTAGGGCCATCTGTGAACTGGTCAGTGTGTGGAACCATTTGTGTCCTGTGATACACACTTAACCCACATCTGTGCACAGCAGGAGCATAGTGTGAGGTTTGCAGACAGTACATGATGATAGGGATGTGTTACTGCCATTGCATCCCTGACTGGACATATGTCACATGAAACAGTGGTATGACAGACACTCTGGGGTTCCCAGTGAGAAGCCAATACTGAGCAACTGTTCATAGCTGCGGTCACACGTCTAATACACATTGTACAGATGCAGTATATATGTATGTGTTGTGCTCCCTCTGCAAATGTATACCATCTGTTGTGTTTTGTTGATGATGATATCTATGCATACTGTTGTAGGTAATCCTGAATGCTGTTGTCTATCACTAAGCCATATGTGGGTTTAAAATGCAACACCATAGGCTGTATGGGTTGGGAGGTCCCGGCAGAACCTCATGTCCCACTTTAGCTGACCATGGCACCAGGCACCAGCACATCTGGGGCCCAGTCTTGGACCTCAACCTCTGTTGGTTCTGCACCACCTTCTGGTGGTACCACCACTGAGGTTGGGGCATGACCCCCCCTGGGAGCAGGACTAGACAGGAACATGTCTGCTGTCGTGCGGTCCTGGACGTGTTGCGTTGGGGGCTCACTAAGGGGTTCCAAAGCCAGATATGCAAGCTCAAGGGCGGAGTGTCACATTTACAGGGTGATGCTACCCCTCCTGGACAGTCCCCAGCACTGCCTCCTTTGCAGCTGTTTGGGTGCAGTGATGGTTGCCCATGGCTGGAGACCTCTGTCCCACTGTTCCCATGGGCTTATGAATGCTGAACACCCATCGCCATCCGAGGTGTATCCCCCCGCATGTGTCATATACCGACCTTGTATACTGTCTTGTCTGTAATCCTACCCTACATATCCTCCATGGCCATACCTACTCTCCTTCCCCCACATCCGACCCTCACCCTACGGAAACATAAGGCCATTCGGCTCCTAGGACAACATCTGCCCTATACATAGCTGTCCATTTCACACACATGTCCACTGGACACGTAACCCTTGTAATATGCATCACAACATACTCCTGTTATCCTCAACCCTGTCCCTCAGGCACACGATACTGGTATGCACATTACTTCTAAATGGTCCAGGTACACGTGATGAGGACAGCCCCATTGTACACACAACACTACAGGTCCCTCTATGGTTACCCCATTTACCTTTATCATGATGATGATGCTGCACACAGCACCTTGGAAGAGTACTGTTCACACATAATGATTGGACAGGTACTGTTGTGTTAATGTACATTACATGCACAGAGTAATATATAAAGCCAATGTACAACTGTTTGCGTGTATGAATGACACATGTCTGTCTGAGGGAGTCTTGAGATTACAACACCACTACATAATACAGGCGTCGCTGGTGTTCATTCGTTTGTAATGCTTTGTTGCCACTTGGTATGTTCCTGATATATCTCTATATATGTATGTACCTATATGCTGGACATAAATACTCACATATACATCTACTTGATGGGATACATTCCTATAATGTTGAATGACTGCGCTGTATGATATTTTGTGGTACTGTCCGTTGTCTGTATATCTGCCAAGGCGTATTGGTAAATCACATTAGCTGTGTGTGCAGGGTCCTAGTTCTGAGTCTTGCAGAGGCCGTTTATTTTGTTGCAGGGCAGAACAAGGCCATTGGATATGGAGGGAGTAAGGCACATTAAAGCAGTTGTGAGTGGGTGTGCATGGGTTTGCGCGGTGTTAAGCAATGCTAACCTCTGGTTACAGCTTCTTACACTCGGTTAGCCTCTACATTGCTTTACCAGAGCAATACTCGCATACTGGTAGCCAAACAGGCTTACATCTGCTTGCTCCCACACTTGCAAATGCACCGACATTGGTGCTTGCATCTGACACTCACACCTCTGGGTGGGAGCGAGGTACACAATATTACCTTGTTGTGATGCCTATTACACTGGATTACATGCCTACAGTATCAGGAATGGCTGCCCATTAGGCGATGGCATGCCGTTCGACTGTACAGAATCCGCGGCTTGTCCAGTGATTTATTCATATTATTTGTGTGTTCCTCTTACAATCGCACCTGTCTGGCTGATACATGGGAATGGAGACTCTTTAATACAGACAAGTAATTGAGATTTGGGACCCATATCCATCGGCTGAGTCATGCTACCACATACCTGTTATAGGGTTGCCACCTTTTCAATTGCCCAAAGTGGGACTTTTATGTAGAAACGTCAGATTTTGCAAGGCAAAACATACCCACAGCCAGTGCAAAGGAAAGAACTTCACTGTTTGGTCTAAATAACAGCTTA
>NC_056731.1:468316553-468464053 GCF_019279795.1 Protopterus annectens
ACTATGCGGTATCGCACACGTTACACATGGGAGCCTAATTATGTACGTGTTCAGCATATTTCCTTTACAATTAGACCGGTTTAGTAATTGATGTTGCTGTAGCGGGCAGAACACAGGAATGATTCAATGTGTGGGGAACCCCTCACATTTGATTATCGTCAGCATGGCACTGACTTAGGACACTGTACATGCCTCTGCTTTGTAGCAGTTTCATCCTGTCCCTCTTCTGCACAGCCTATTATTCCATCTACTGTCGATTTTTGTATGTGTACATTCCTATTATTTATGTCTACAAATGGAATGCATGTGTTACAGAGAATGTACTTCTACATATTGATGTCTGCATGTGTGTATGCATATACACCTATTATGAACACGCTGACCTCCACGGGGCGGTCCAATTAAAACCATCCAACCCATAGGCCATCCAACCCTGGCACGCCTGGATCCATAATTTCATACCCATAGTTCCTGTTATCGCAGCCATGACAAAACCTCCAAACATTGCCCTCTCCAGAGCATTAGAGGCCCTACACATATTTTGTCCCACCTCATTTATTCTCAGGCTCTCCCACCATTTAGTCTTTGAACATACCAGCCCTTGCTAAACGCTCTTAATAATTTTTGGGTAGTCCCAGCAGGGACTTCCGTTTGTCTGAGTGTAAAGTAGACTTAGCAATTCAACTATGCTACTCTCACTGGTAATATCCTGCCTGTGGTTTGTGTAGCAGTGCTTTTCTCACTCTTGGCCAGCGTGATATGGCATACGCTGACAGCAATCTATGATACTGTAGTTGCTGTTGATTCCCTTCTCATCCCTCGTCTATGCTTTATTGTTACTACGTTCATTCATCATATATATATATATATATATATATATATATATATATATGTGTGTGTGTGTGTGTGTGTGCGTGCATATGTATATATATATATTACATCTGTACATACTCATATACATTTCCTATACTGAGCGCTGCTTACACCCGCGCAAGCGTAGTTGCATATGCCTACTGTTTGATATATATGTTTACTGCAGCTTATTTGTACTTACTTGTGCCTTATTCATTACGACAGTACCCCTTTGATTGAAATTATCTGGTTAAAAGTCCCATGCGATACTCAAGTTCACTTTTACATGTTATTATGTCGGTTTTACAGCAGGACGACATTCATTCCACGTGGAAAATGGTATGTGCTATAGTCGAACTTGAACCGTGAATGCCTGTTCATTAAGCGGATGCTCTAACCACTGCACTATTCGTATGCTGCTTCATTTATATGTATACCCATAGTTCATAGTTATCCGTACACATGCCTCAACATGTCACTAACACAGCAGGCATACATTCCCCAGTTAGGAAAACCACACCACTACACATGCGCCATTCTCTACTGCTCTGGGCCCGTCCCACATGTTGACTCATATATATATATATATATATATATATATATATATATATATACGTATATTCTGACTTCACAAGCCTATAGTCCTGGCACATACGTTTATATGATGGTCAGGGTGTTCATATGGTTTTAGGCTTGTCTGACTGGGGACCAGGACTTCCCTTTACTCATTTGAAAGTCAGACTTACCATGTGGACAGACTTAGTTCCACTGTTAGCATCCTACCTGTGGTTAGAGACGCAGGGGGTTTGCTCAAATCTGGGCAGGTTGATATGTCGAGCACTAGATAATACAGGTGTTCCGCTGCTGTTTTCCTTTGCATTCGTTATGAATGCTTTCTTGTGCCCATGTTCGTTTTGTATACACACACACATATATATATATATATATATATATATATATATATATATATATATATATATATAGATATATATATATATATGTGTGTGTGTGTGTTACCTGCTATGTTTGTGATAACATCAGAGTTAGGTATAACTGCCGTGGCTTAGTGGTAAATCACATTGATTATGATGTGTAGGGTCCTGGCGTCGAGCCTGGCCGAGGCAGTTTATTGTGTTGCTGGGCAGAACAAGGGCAGAACAAGGGCCGTTGGACAAAGGGTGAGTACAACACTTAACGGCAGCGGTTTTCCATTTAACCATTTCCCGTCACGCAAACACCTTCTGCATTCTTACTGTGATACGTCACCCCAGTTCACATTTCAATGGTATTATATTGTTATACAGCATAAAATTAGCAATATATGCTCATATACGGATTACGCGTCATAAATGTTGTGTGCTGCAGTTGAACCGGCAACGTCTGCTTGATAGGTGGATGCTCTAACCACTACACTATTGCTGTGCTGCCTCATTTGCAAGTATACCCATGGTTCATAGTTACAAGAACAAGCACAGCAAAACAACAGTAACACAGTAGTCATCCATTCTCTGGTTGGAAATAAACCACACCACTACACATGCACCACTCCCTACTGCTATGTTGGCTCACTCCAAGTATATTCAGACTTCCCAAGCTTATAGTCCTGGGACATACGTTCATATAATGGTCAGGGTGTTCAAATAGTCTTCCGGTTCGGCTCATCCGAATGGTGACTGGGACGGCTCTGTACCTGTTTGAAAGTCAGACTTAGCATGTGCACGCAGTTAATTCCACTGTTAGCATCCTACCTGTGGTTGGGGATGCAGGAGGTTTTCTCACCTCTGGGTGGCTTGATATGACAGCACTAAATACTACGGGGGGTTCCCTGCTGTTTCCCTTCACATTCCTTATGACTGTTTTATTGTGTCCATGTTCATTCTTCATGGATATGGATATATATATATATATATATATATATACACACACACACACACACACACACATATATATATATATATATATATATATATATATATATATATATATATATATATATATATATATATAGAGCTGTCTGTACATTCACATGCATATACATCTACATGCTTTTTTACATTTCCCATACTGTTGAATGACCACCAGTTACTGTTGTGCATACCCACTTACGTCTGATTTAAGGTGCCATAATCACCCTATTTCCGACTGCCATTATTGTGGGCATCATTTAAAATTAGCAGCCCTTGCATGGCTTGGACCCGGGAACAGGAACAACATAGTCACTGATTCTACCACTAAACCATCCGTGATACATTCTGTATGGTTGGTAATTAGGATATATGACTTTACTACAGGTATTCCACAGTACTGGCAACATATGTGACAGTCGGTTGGTGTACATATGTGTAGTACATGTTACTGTTCATATGTTTCTGAGAGGCATATGTATACTTTTGCAAGTATACATATTTATGAATGTGACACATACTTGACAACTACTTATATGCATGTATTTGTGATGTGTAGCTATGCGAATTTAAGTATGTACATTTATAGATATATGACTACATATCTGGAGTTAGACATGGCCATGTATATGAACAACTGCATACGCGAGGTACCTGTACCGTTTGTATACAGGGGTTGTGTGCAACATTATGACGAGGAACCTGGACGGGGTATACAATTTGTGGACATGTACTATTTGGAAGATGGCTATGGGGAAGCTTCATGGGAACATGTGAAAGGTATTTATTCCCAATAATGCACGTGGGGAGATGTGCATCACGGTCAGGTGTTTAATCCCAGGTCGTAGGTTCTGCAGGAATGGGTGGAGGCTGAGCAGAATTGTGGTCAGGTACTGCTAATCTGAATTGTGCCCGCACTGCCCGGATGTCAACGGGGGTGGACATCGTGTTATGCCACAAAGTCTAATCTTGAGAAAAGACACTTATCCCATGAGAGATGTCCAAAAATTGTGAATGACGGACCCCATTCAGCTGGCTATTTGAAAATGTGGTAGGGTTATGCATGCATGGGATACCTAGTTTGCAAGCCTGAGACTGCCTACTAGATGTGGGTAGGGGACACTATGTGGAGATATGGCTGTGCCAAGCTGGCAGCCTGAGTATGGGTGGTTTTGGTGGACGTTCAGCAAGGGGGGGGGGTGGTGGTGTGCTGTGGAGGGGATGATGGGTATTCAGTTATGTATCCAGGTGTGTTGGGGTCAGATGGCTCAGTTCAGGTCAGACCATTATGTGTGTGTGAGCTGGTAACGTTTCTGTACATGTGTATCACACATTTAAATGTTCATATGTTTGTGGGATTGTGTTCTGCAGTATGGCCTGTCAGGGTGTATTGCGGATGTGAATATATGTTCTTTGGTTTCTTTTCTGATTCACCCACTCCTCCCTCGTACACCTCCAGTTCACCTATTGTACATCCGACCCAGTCTCCCCTTGGCGAATTATTACATTAACCGTCACCCCCCCCATATTCCACACACACCATCCATCTCTTTTCTGACTGATTGCCCATGACACAGACAACAGAACACATTGCGTACTCTACATATCTCTGGTACCAATATGGTTGTGAGGACAACCCTGGCATATTTGATCTTCCACATGCTGTACTTCATGCACATAGGTACACGCAAATACCTATCTTTTATGACATGGTAGGTAGACCCAGGTAATACCCATTCATCTTTGGGCTGTCCAGACAGGGACGACCTGGACCGCGAATGGGCAGATATTGAGTGAATGCTCTGACCATTGGTAGGGTTGCCTCCTTTTCAAATGACCAAAGTGGGACATCTTCAGGACACACATCAGATTTTACAGACCGACACATACCCACTGTCAGTACAAAGGATAGTACTTTACTTTTATACCTAAGTGAAAACTTATTCTTTTAGCAATTTAGTTGCTTATTCTGTTTCTTGTAACATTTAGGTATTTTTAGATACAAAATTAACTTTTTATGGAACCCGCGGTGGTGGTGCTGCGGTAGTGTTGTTGCCTCACAGTAAGACACTGTCCGGTTCGATTCTCAGCTAGAGCGTCTTCTGCGTGGAGACATGCGTGAATGGGCGTACCTTCGTTGAAAGTTGTGTGTTAGGCCTGGCAAGCCGGTACGTAAAAATCAACTGCCAATCATTAGTGGACTGGAGTTCCGCTGTGGCGACCCCTAACCAGGAAAAGCCAAAAGGCACAAATTAACTATTTTATGGAACTATTACATAAAATATGGGACATAATTATGTCCTACAATTGCAGGACATTTGCCATTTTTAATATTTGTGGTAAGGACACGACTGCCCAGAGAGGGACTGTCCCTCACAAAGTGGGACAGGTGATAACCCTAACCATTGGGCTAGGCTTAGTAAAAGGCAGCAGCGCGCAAACACGCTGCGTTTCACTTCCACTTGGTATAACAATCAACACTACAATGGAATACGGGCACGGGGTTTTACATGTCATTTGTTTGAGGGACGGGGCTCAATTTTCAGCTACGTACCTTTGTGTTAACTTTTTATTTTGGTGTTCACTAAACTGTCTTGTATGCTTTGCATACATTTCAGTATCCACGGACACTGACAGGAGTGATTACTGTTAGAGGCAGGCTGTATTAGTCAGCATTTTAGGTTGCGTGTCTGCAGCCGACATGTTCACTCCTCCGTGCAGCGCTTAGACACGCCTCTGCATTCGCGCTCATTTCCTATGCACGTGGACGTTGCGGCAGCGCGCCTTCATTAATATGCATGTGGTGCTGCTGCTTCATCTCTGCGCCGCAAGTTGGCGCAAGGCTAACGCAGTCCTTGCGCCGAGCTTCATGAATCCCGGGGTATGTCTTTTCAACAAAAGTGTCCTAACAATGTAGGTCTAGGTTGTACAGTTTCATAATTTGTCATATCTTGAAAAGCTTAGAGAAAATGTAATTATAGGTTTATGTGCATTTATAGTGTAGTTTTTATGTAAATACTACAAATGCACTGACTTATCTCTGTAAATGATGCCTTTTATTTATGTTTGTCAGTTTTGATAGCTTTTATTCACAAAATATTTATCTTATGCTTTTAAGCTTGATTTTTTTTCAGAAAATGTTGTGGTATGCAAGGATATGTGTAGAAGTGTGACATTACAGACCGTTGAAGTGTATGAATACTTGGGGAGTTAAGATCATTATCTGAGACAGTTACCAAGGAACCCATGTCTGTAAAACATTTTCAGTAACATGTTAGACTTGTGTGAAATGTGACAAATTTTATTCACTTCAGGATACTTTGAAGAGTAATGTGAGCCTTTAATAATTAAGCAAGCAAGTTTGCTACATGGTCTTTATTGATATAATTTTGTGTGGTATCATCCTTTCTTTCATATTATTCTGTGAAACATGTTTCATTCTTAATTCTTTACTGTTATCTTGAGCTGATATGTCATTCTTGGCTAAAACACACATGCCATTCTCTTATATTTCACAATTCCATAATCTTGACTTAAAAGACCATGCCAGTCAAAAACTGAAAAGTATCTTGCTGTGAATTTGTATGCAATCCAAATCTGCCAGCAGCACAATGAGAACTTTTTACTAATTTCTATCAGCAGCACAATGAGAACTTATTACTAATTTCTAAGACTGAATGAGATAAACATCATTACATAATCTTGTTTCCTTGGAAAGATTTATTTTTGCACTTAATATACAAGGGCACTGGTGGTAACAGTGCCCCTGTTTCCTTTGAGATCACAGTTCCATTTATTTGTGTGTAATTAGTAAGAAATGCTGGCAAAGTTGAGAGTCCTAAGTGAAAAGGCCAATGACTTGTTTGC
Organism: Protopterus annectens; assembly: GCF_019279795.1. NCBI lineage: Eukaryota > Metazoa > Chordata > Ceratodontiformes > Protopteridae > Protopterus > Protopterus annectens. The sequence goes on from NC_056731.1 coordinate 468,323,177, forward strand.
AGTAACTCTTGTATATTTTTCTTACATATGTATTACTGTCTGTAAAGTTCTTGTAGACAGTTAAAGAAATGGGAGAGATAATGGATTAATTATTAACTACTAGGAGTACAGTCAATGAGACAATTGAGGAGTATAACCCAATTTCCCCTGATCACTGTATCATTAAATGACTTGTTAACAGTTCAGAGGAAGCACCCTTATTATAGACCTGAGTACTAAGGGTACTTGCAGAGGATGAGTTGTACAAAAGAAATGAGAAAAAAATTGTAGTGCAAGGTAGAAAGCAGTGCAGAGGAAGAGAAAAGTGGCTTCTCCCTTATTTAGCTGGTTTCTTAAGGAAGAAGAAAGCTGTCTGTTTGGAATGTTTAAGGAGGTGAAGATGAAAATTAAATGTTTGCTGAAGGAAATGAGAGTGGCAGAAACATACTTTGGGGAAATTCTCTAAGTGTCAGAAATGTAAAGAAAATAAAGAAGATGGACAGGGAAAAATTAAAGCTTGAAATAGACTAATAAATGCTTTATAAACATTTAGAAGAGTGGTTGATGAACATCTCTTATGGTATTTAATGAAGGAAGTAAAAGTGACCAACTTTATGGATACATAATTAGGTTTATAAAGTCAGCAAGCAAAGGAGAGTAGTATTGCTAAAACTGAATTCATCCTCAAGTCTTGGTGAGTATTGGGTGGACCCTGTTTTTCACAAAATCTCACTAAGACGACACAGATATATAGACTTTATTTATATAGCATATATCATAGACAGAAGTAGGTCAAAAATTAAAAAAAGATTGCTGGATGCACAAGACCTGGGATATAAAGTGCCCAATCCTGGTAGGCACACTGGTGCCAGGACTGGAAGAACCCTCAAAATATAGAAACATCACTACAATGGGGCCAGGCCAAGGGGGAGGATAGTCCCCCTGTTGTAGAAGGCTGTAGCAGTCCACAAAAATCACAAAAACTGATAGGCCAAAGAAGAGCTGTAAAGACGATAAAGTGGACTATTTAGGATAAGAAAGAAATTATGTATTATTACTGTCATGCAAAAAGCCCAGAATTTCCAGATGCAAGATATACAAAAAGATTGAGAGAGTTATTAGAGGAAAGAAAAATACTTCCACAAGAAAAAAACTGTCAGAAGCTTCAAATAAAAATTTGTGGTCATTTAATGCAACAAATTTGTGAAAAACAATATATAGATCAAGAAACTTTGATCTGTTTGGAAAAAAAGGATATGGGGAAGAGTAAAAATATAAACAATAAAACCTAGATATTTTTGAAAAGTACAAAAAAGAAATATGGACATGGGAATGAAAGAGAGATTTGATATTGTGCAATATTTATGCAAAGACGAAAGACAAATTAATCAACACGAAGAATTAAGTCCCAAAAATATTCAAAGAGAAAACTTAGAAGATACACAGATAAATATAAAGCAAAAGTACAAAAAAGCAATTTATTGATGACCCATAAAAGTTTTATAGAGAATTGGGAAAAGGTAAAAGGAATCATGCTTTGGAATAGGATTCCAATCTACATTAGGCAGAGCCCCTCACTAACACTCTTCAACGGAAACCTTGACGAGTGGATGGGAAACAGAAAATTTACCCCAGGAATCACTGCAGTGGCTCTGCTGGACAGAGGCACAGGGAACTAATGGCTCTGTTGGACTGAGGCACAGGGAACTAATCTAAGGGGGTGGCGAAAGCCAACTCATTCTAGCTAGGCTTATAGATGCCCTCGGGCAGATAGCCTAGTACTTACCTATGAACCTATGAACAATAACATGCATATGAAATCAACTTTCTCACATTCATATATACAACTCTGTATTAGGTAACTTTTAACTGTTTCTATACCGTAAGAGTGTAGTATCACAGTTAATAAAGAATTCATGTCAAGTGCTACTAATTAACTATGTATCAGAATTTCATTATGGCCCGTGACAGCTTTATAAAGGTCATAGATAAATTGTTTTGTATCACATACTATATTAGATGATTTTGCTATTATAGGTTTTAAATTGTTTTCAACATAAATTGATAATAGTTGAGTTACCCATCCTTGTCCAGCTACTATCGGTCTTAATGGTGGCCAAATTCTATTTTTATGTAGCTTAGGTTGTCCTTGGATAACAGGAATCACTGGATGCATAACTATAAAGTAATCCAGTAATTGCTTGGTAATTAGATTACTCAAATAATAGTCATTCATTGACTTATAAATATAGCTACAAAGTAAATCAATATGAGATAATGAAGCTTTCTTGTAGACTCCTTCATCATTCAACATGAGAAGCATATCTTCCTGATATTTATCAGTATCATAAACCACTATCCCTCCCACCCTTGTCAGCTGGACGTATTGCAATAGATGGATCATTTATCAAATCATATAATGCTTTACTTTCTTCACGACTTAAATTACAAAACCTTTTATGATAAATTTTATGCTGTGAATCAACAGACTCTCTAAGTTATGGTGAATAAGAACAGACCAAACCTCAAAAAAATATATCTAGTAAAAGCTCTGAGTAAAGAAATTAAGCCCAAATGCCATGCATATAATATAAAACAACCATGCTTATTTGAAGCGCTTTTTGTTGCTGATGGAACAGTTTTCTTTTCTTTCAGGACTTTGTTTCAGACCTTTGGCAGAATTCATAGTTACTGCACCAGTCTGAGAAAGCAGCATGCAAATGCAGGTGTAAGTATATATAAACGAGGAATGAATGAAAAATATGTGACTAGCTCACATAAATCAGGAGCTCTTCTTGCTTCCTGTGATTTATAGTTGCTTTTTGATGCATATGTGTGCTATGTGCATAAGACTTATGAAAAGCAAAGTCAAGCCTTTTTAATCTACTTTGCTGTCAAATGAAGTACTAAAGTTCACTGCCAGCTTAGTTGTTTCCCATTCTGAGGTGCTCATCTCAGTTTCACCAATACCAGGTGGTTTACTGGTGTTTGCTTGCCGAGAAGATGAAGGCTGACCCATCTGAACAACACTGATCAGGAAATTGTGGACATAATTAGAGTAGGCAGGGAAACAGCATGTGCTTTGGTGAGTTTGTATGGCCCACAGGTGGTGACTGTGGAGATGAGTGGCCTTCCTATACCTGTGGATACCAAGGTATTTACAGCCCCCACTATACTCATCACAAGGACCTTCTGGGGACAAGTTGGGGAACTTACAGGCAGTTTCTCAACATATGCTTGGCACATGGGGATCAGTACATCTATTTCTGTGTGTCACCTCAGTGCCATGAGTGTCTTTTAGAGGATGGGATGCTTCCCTGAGATGCTTGGTGTGATACATTGTCCTCATGCTGCAATTAAGGTCTCATCTGGAACACCAGGGGTGTGTTAACAGAACATAAAGAGCTACTATTCCTTCAAATACCAGGTAGCATCTGATGCAATGGGGTACATCATCAATGAGTCGGCCTTGCATCCTGGCAGTGCCTGTGATTCCCATATTTGGGACACAAGCTTACTCCACCACCTCTTTCTTCATAATAGGATGTCTCACTGTCTCCTAGTTGGAAGTGCAAAGCATTTTACTGTTCCTAAACATACGTATTTTAGTATCTGTGGAGTGGTATGGCTAGTATTGAGCAATCAGCACCCCCCTTTTTTATGTGTCGCCTCCCTCTTTTGTTTTGTAGATGATGCAGGCTACCCACTTGAACATCGGCTGATGACACCAATCTGTAATCCTAAGACAACTTCAGAGGAGAACTTCAGCACTGCCCTGTCCCAGACACAGATAGTCATTTCTGCAAGTGTTTGGCCTGCTTAAAGCCCATTTCCATTGAATGGACAAATTTGGGGATGCCCTTCAGTATGACCCTCCTACTGCATGAAGTTTAACACCTGTTGCATTCTTACACTCAACTGATGTTAAATAACAACTCCTACTATACCCCTGTAAGAATTAACAAATTTAACTCTAATAGTTCTCCTTTATGTACATGCTGTCCTGGTGTGAGAGCCGACCTACTACATATTATGTGGCACTGCAATAATTCCCATAAATTATGGTGTTCTCTCAAAGTGCGTCTTAAAAAAATGGGTTACTATAGCTCCACTCTCTCATGGGAAACGGTTATTCTAAACATTCCCCCTCCTGGCCTGCCTAAATTTCATCTTCATATCCTAATAACGCTGTGCTCCCTCATAAAACTTTACATCACCTATAATTGGTTAGATCGTACCAAATTATGCTGGCGGGGATTTAAAGACATGGCCATTAAATATATCTCTGCCCAGAAGTTCATCATAAATGGACCTAAGAAGAGAGCTTACTTCAGTAAACTTTGGAAAAGCCTGTTTGAAGTAATCCTGTGTGATTAAATTATGGTCAACCTACAAACTTTCCCTTACATTCTCTATCTTTGTTTGAGGGGCTTCTCTCTCCTATTGCAAGTTACAAGTAGGGCTGCTAATATTTAGTCTTATAATTAGTGACACTGTTGTTTTTTTTAGTACCGGTAGCATTGTAAATACTGTTCCTTTTGGGTTATTGTTGTTAATTTGTGTACTATGCATACTTCAAGATGTTGTACTCTTCTCCTCCGTTCATTATAAATATGCTCTTATGTTCTTCTTTTCCTTCTAACAATGTTGCAAGCCTTCATGTATGTAATATTTGTGTATTTTCATTGCTTGTACCTTTATGTGTATGCATGGTTTTATTTTAAAAAATAAAAATTATTTGGAAAAAAAAAACACCTGTTGCATTCTACACAACACGATCATGCATTAGTCTTGTGCATCCACCATAGGCAATCACCAACAGTTGTAATGCAGCTCTTTTTATCTTTCTTCCTAACAGTGAATATAGTGATGATGGCTAGCTAACATCAGTAGCATAGCAGCCTCTCTGGCAGGCTTATACATGGTACATTGCTGCACTGGCAAAGATGTAGCATCTAGTCCACTAGTATGGGACATGAAAGTCAGTCAGTGAAAGTGAAATAATATTCACACGGATAATACTTCATGCATGCAGTATTACATGTGGGCTATGCTGCATGGTGTATGCTCAACTTACACTGTACTTCAGACATTTTCTATATCTCATCAAAAGAAATGTTGCCTCTCCTAAGTGTACCGTAAATTATCATTTGTGCAGTGCTGAGGGTCAGTTGCCCATCTCTCCTAAGTTTACCATAAATTATCAGTTGTGCAGTGCTGAGGTTAAGTGGCCCAAGTGCTAGGTAGTCTGGCAGGGCTTGACTTAAATGTGTAAAAACGGGTGTTATAAAACATGGTTATGGCTAGACAGATAGTTTTCGCCGTACTGCCCAGAACAGAGTATGATGAGTTTTACTGTACACAGATTACTTGCAATGGAAAGATATTTTCTCCTTCTCTTTTCTTTTTCTGCTTTTTCTGTTGTATTCCCTCTTTAGTGTTTTTCTGATTCCATTCACTGCAGCAGTGGCCATGTGTGTTAAGTGACAGCTGGGTTACTACTGTTTTCCTCTTTTTAAATTTCAAAATGTAAATTACATGTGGAATATGTCATACATAATGTCTCCTAAGGAAAGTGTGGGTGATGGTCACACAGTTTTAGAGCAAATGCTGACATGTGTGCTTGATTCTGAGTTGCACCGATGCTGGGATATATTGAATGTGGCAGAACCTCTTGACATTGATCTAACTGTGCTGCAGGACCTAAACCGTGTGTTATGGAAGTCTGATGAGTCTTGGCTGCCTTCTCCTTTGGGGAATCCACATGAATGCCTGCAAAACTTTCTTGATGTGCACACCACAATTGGACAGTTCCCTGGCCAAATGTAGTGTCTGGTAAACCTTCATCAGTGTGTGCATAGCATGTGCATGGCAAAATGTTTCACACTGCTTACCTTGACCTGGCCAAGGTATTACTCCACTTGGGCATTTTTGACAAACACAAGAGGTTAGGTACAAAGTTGTATATCACCAGATGGATAGCCAACTGGCTCACAGATAAGACCCAGGAAGTTAAAATTGGGGAGTCCACCTCTACAAAAAGGCCAGTCACAAGTGGAGTCCCTCAGGGATCAGTCCTTGGACTGCTCCTTTTTGGCATTTACTTCTCTGAAGTCAAGGCCAATGACACTGGTCTCTGGCTGGCAAAATTTGCAGATGACTGCAAATTAGGAGCTGTCATTGAATTGCACACGGACACAAATGTTCTCTAGGAGGGGCTGACACAGACAAACAACTGGTGTGAGAGCCAAGGGCTAAAACTAAAAGTCACAAAATGCATAATAGTATCCTTCGGGAAGTCATCCACCCCAGCTAACTATCATATCAACAACACACCCCTTAGAGTTGACCTAGTAGTCAGGGACATAGGGACACACATAGTAATCTAGCCTTTAACCATCACATGTCTACAGTAGTGAGGAAATCCTTCTATGTTGTACAACTTATAAACAAAGATATGGCATCTTAGTCCAAAGAAGTCATTATTCCACTGCATTTGGCATTCATCAGACCTATCACTGAGTGCAGTGCACCCTTTGGTATATACCTAACAAGGCATATCCAACAACTGGAATGTCCACAGAGGTTCCTCACTAAAGAACACAGGAATTAAGTAAAATGTCCTATTCAGACTGCCTCAAGGCTCTATCCCTGTATTGTTTCCTATCTATGCCTGATATACAGGGCATTGTCAGACCCCACCCTGATGGACCTCCTGCATATCCACAAAACAAACAGCACCAGCATTACCCTTTCTAAAGACGTAAACTTTGCCTGTGATATAAATAGGACCTGCTGGAAAGACAGGTATTTATCCCAGAGATTACCCCATCTGTGGAACAGGCTCCCCATCTATGTGAAGCAGAGTTCCTCCCTAACCTAACTCAAGTGCAACCTGGACAATTGGATGGGGAACAGGAAATTCATCCCTGGTTTGGCAACTATGTCTCTAATGGACACAGGCAGCCTGTAAATGGTTCATCTCTCAGGTCCTAGCTTGTAAATGCTTCATCTCCCAACCCCCTGCTTATATGTATCAAGGGTATCAGAACTTGTCAGAGATTTGGGATGCATGGCTAGGCTTAAAAAGGCCCTTGTGGTCATTAGCCTAGTAAACACCTATGAACGACATGGGTGCTGTGTGTACAACCTGAATGAACATAAAAATAATCATGGCATTCTCCCTAGCCTCCATCATTCCTATGTACTGCTGAAATGCTTCATGTATTTCCTGCAGTACTGTAATCATTTCTGTCTGACTCTCAGAGGTTGTAGCCCAGACTTGAAGTATGTCAGGGTGCACATGGTATTAGACAGCCAAGGCCTTGCATGTCTCTGCAGCTAACCATGAAATATGTTTTTGCCTGGCATCTCTTTGTGCAGGTGTGAGAGTAGGTAGTGTTAACTCTGAAAGGATGGCCTCTTCATCAAGGCATTCAGCCTGTTTACAAACAGCAGTTGTATGATGTCCTCAGTGTCCTGTATGTAAGCCTGTGCATTGCCTAAGGAGTGGATAAATTGTTGTGGTGTAGGGGGCTCTGCCAGTAAACTTTGCAACTGCATGCCACTGTCCTCAGGTTGTGAAAGTTATGCCATCATCGTCACCAGCCATTGAACATCAGTCTACATTAGTAAGGCACAGGATGAGGTTGCTTCTGATAATGACTATATGAAGATGTGGTTAACGTGATAGGTAGAATTATTTTATGTATACATAGCATGACTACACTTATAATGTATTATCTGTAGACTTTATGTATATCTGATGCTGATGGCATACCTAATGATGAAGCATGTGAAGTTGATATATGCATGTGTCATACCAAATTCATCTTAGAATAATGTAGTAAAATGAGCTACACACTAGTCTTCCACAGTACCCAAACGTGGTTGTTGTAGAGGTCTGAAAGTTCTTGTGTCAACAACACCTCTAACAATTCCAAAAACATCCTCATCTACATCCAAATCATCACATGTGTAAACAGAAGGTACACCTCATCTGGTGTTAAATGTTGGAGAAGGGAAAGACCCTCATTAGTGCCATTACAAGCAATCGTATCCTGTCTTGCTTTTGTCCTGGCATATCCCACTATGCTCTTGGCTCTTTTCCTGCACTGTGCCACAATGTGGTTCTTTCACCCTAATGCATCAGTGTCAGCCACTGCTTGATTTCATGCCTTAGCACTCTCTGCCTTTTTGGCACCCCTTTTTCCAAAAGACATTTCACATATGTACCCAGAATGTCCAAGGAGGATTTGATCTTTCTCATGACTAAAGCTGTCTCTCCTGTAGACACCTGCTGTTGTATCATGTTATAACTTTCAATCACATATTGTAACAAAGTGACACCTGCTTACCTTGTAAGGTGCTTTAATTAAATATGAATCATGCATGTCAGCATATCTAAAAAAAACAAAGAAAAATTGTGATATGCACATTGAAACTTCAATTCTGAGTTTTGGCTCTGCAGCAGTAGTAAAATATATGCCTATATATGATTGCTGTGGGGGGGATCGGTATATTAAGTACTAGCTTGTGTATGCTGGTAATTAATTAAATTATGGTAGCCTGTATTATGATTCTGGGTATTATTCATTGCCTGAGGCCACTGTCAGCAATAAGTCACTTGACACACAGACAACACTGAAAATGGCACCTTACAGTTCTCAGCCATGTTCATAGATTCATAGGTTCATAGGTTCATACTAGGCTATCTGCCCTAGGGCATTTATAAGCCTAGCCAGAATGTGTTTGGCTTTCGCCACCCATTTTAAATTTATTTTGCTATGCCCTTTTTCGAGGTTAGTATACTGTGCCTCTGTCTAACAGTGACACAGAAGTGATACCCGGGGTAAACCTACGATCTCCCATCCACTCATCAAGATTCCTCTTGAAGAGAGTCAATGAGGGACTCTGCCTAACCTGGACTGGGATTTTATTCCAGAGTGAAGGGAGCCTCTGGGTTATGAATCTGTCCCTCCAGCATGTCCTATTTATTTCAGTGCTGAGGTTCAATTCTCTCAAGCGCGTAGCTCGATGGGATTTGGATTTTCTTAGGTGCAGCATGTCCATTAATTCCGGGTTGGACATGGCTTTATACGTCAGGCACAGATCACCTCTGAACAGGCGGTATGCCACTGAGTAGAGCTGGAGTTTCTTTAACCGGGCAGGATATGGCATCTGTTTGAGCCCTTTGATCCTCTTGGTGAGGTACTTTTGGGGTCTTTCCAGTTGCTGCAGGTGTCTGGTAAGGTACAACCCAAAAGGGGCATTGTACTCAATTATGGGCCTGATGAGGGATGAGTAAAGAGGCACGATGACCTCCCCTGATCTAGATGTGAATCCCTTCATGATTAGGTGGGCTATATAAAATGTTTTTCTAACCACTTTGGCCATGTGGTTGTCAAATGAGAGATTGCTATCAACTTGGGTCCCCAGGTCCCTAATTACTTCTTCTGTGCTTAATGGATTACCACCTATGTAGTAATTTGTGGGCACTTTGTTTTTGCCAAAGGGGATGACTATACACTTTTTGGCATTTAGCTTGAGGCCATGGCTCTGGCACCAGTTGTCTGTTTCTATGAGGCCCTTTTGGAGGATGCTTGTGTCGGCTGGAGAGTCAATTATGGCGTCCAGTTTGCAGTCATCTGCGAACTTGGTCAGCCTCAGTCCTTCCGTGTTGGCCTGTACCTCCGAGAAATATATACCGAACAAGAGAGGTCCCAGGACTGAGCCTTGTGGGACACCACTTGTAACTGGTTTGGAGTCTGACAAGGCTCCAGCAATTCTAACCATGTGGGTTCTGTCCTTGAGCCAGTTTGCAATCCATCTAGTGACATAGGTGTTTATATTTAAGCTGGCGAGCTTATCTATAATGCCCGAGTGGGGTATTGTATCGAAGGCTTTTGCGAGGTCCAGGTAGGCTGTGTAGACCACCTTCCCCTCGTCAATCACCTTGGTGACTGTTTCAAAGAAATCAACCAGGTTTAAGAGGCAGGATCTGCCCTTAACAAAGCCGAACTGGGTAGGATCCAGTGTCTGTAGGTCCCCAATATCTTTATTTATGAGGTCCATGATGATCCTTTCCATAGCTTTGCAGACCAAGCTAGTCAGGCTTATGGGGTGATAGTTTCCAGGATCCGTTGAGGCACCACCTTTATGGAGAGGGACCACTGTTGCTGTACGCCACTCTTTGGGCACATATCCTGTAGTAAGGCTGAGATTGAACAGTAGTTTTATGTTTGGGTTTAGCTCTTCTTGGAGTTCATGTAGGATGCAGCCCGGGACACCGTCTGGTCCCATTGATGCCGTGTTTTTTGCTTTGGAGAGGGCGGCTCTTACCTGAGCATCTGAGATGTCAGGGGGGCAGCACCCTGCTGGGATAGATATTTGCCCTTTTGGTGGGGAAGGGGGGGGGGAGTTTGCACTGAACCTGTCAGCTAGGATGTTGGAAATGTCTGTGGGTTCAGTGCATTTTTTGTCATTTTGGACTAATTCTGAGCATATCTGGGAATTACCACCCATGTTCCTAACATAACTAAAGAAAGCCTTGTGATTATCCTTAGTGTCCTGTGCAATTTTTCTCTCGAAGCTGGCCTTAGACAATTTTATGAGTGCCCGTAGTTTTTTGCTAATACTGATCAGTGATGCCTTCCCTTTTTGGGATTTTGCTCTATCATTTAGTAGCTTCCTCCTTCTATTGTATAGTTTGTTTATGGCTGGGGTCCACCAGACAGGACGTCTGCCTTTGGAGGATTGGGTCTTGGTTTTATTTGGGATCGCATGATCCATGCATTCCTGAAGGTGTTCATAAAATGCATTTATAAAGGATTCTGTGGTCTGGGCCGTATTTTCCACAGGCCCGGGGGCTTTGAAGGATTCCACCTCGGTTTTGAGGAGTGTGAAATTTGCTTTAGAGAAGTTTTTCACTGTGGTTTTCTGGGCAGGGGGTGGGGTCGGGATGTGAATATCCAGTGGGATTAGTTTATGGTCTGATCTTACCAGTGAGGGATACACTTCTGGTCTGGAGCATAGAGTCCCCATGTTGGTGATGATCAGGTCCAGTATGTTTTCCCCTCTTGTGGGAGTGGTAACAAGTTGTTCCATAGCATTTGAGTTTATAAATTCTAGGAACCTTTGGGCTAGGGTGTTGGAGCTAGAGTAATGCTCCCAGTCTATGTTTGGGTAGTTGAAGTCGCCCAATATAATGGTGTTTGGAGAGACCTTCATATTTTCCAGTATTCTCAGGAAGGCCGAGTGGGGTTCCTGGGTTTGGGAGGGTGGTCTGTAGCAGGCTATAAACTGGAAGGCAGTTTTACCCACTGTTAGTTGCACATGGATAGTCTCTGATGCTTCGTGCTTTGCCACCAACCTGGAGGTGTGGGTATCTTTGATGAATATCGATACTCCCCCTCCTTTTGTGGTTCGGTCCAAGTTTTGGGCCCGAAAAGCATGGTATGAGGTATAACCTGGTAGTGCTGGGGTGCTTTCGAGAGCCCTGAACCAGGTTTCTGTTACTGCACAGATATCAATGTTTTCCATGCTAAGGAGAGTTTCGAGTGCATGCATCTTGAGGTTTAGACTTCTGGCATTGAGTAGCATTACTCTTAGTTTCTTATCCCTTGTGATACCTATGGAGGTGGGTTTGTCTTCTGAGCCTTGCCTAAAAAAGGCACTATGGGGGTAGCAAGAGCCTTTGCCAATATCCGAAAGCCCAGGGGTGACAGGTGCAAGCCGTCCCAAGCGAAGCATCGTGGCTTGTCGAGCATATCATCCCAAGCTGACAGGCATTGGATCCCCTTTGAATGACACCAGTACTTAAGCCAATTGTTGAAATTGATCATCTTGTCTTCATATTGTGGCATCATTCTTGGTGAGGGTAAGATGCTACTCAAGGTCAGGGTCATACCGACCTGGGCTACATGCTAGAGAGCTCCTTTATGTCTCTCTTCATGTAGTCCAGGGAGGTACGTCTCAGGTCATTCACACCAGCATGGACAATGACCAAGTCACATTTGTACTTGCCTTGGAGTGACCTGAGTGCTTGTGTTATGTGGCGGATCCTAGCGCCCGACAGGCTGCTCACCGTGACCCTCTCCTTGTTCAGCCTGGTGAGCGGGACATCAGTGTGCCTGACGATAGAGTCACCTATTACAAGTGTATCAGGTGTGTTGTTTAGTCTTAAGGGCTGTGACTGTTTGGCACACTGGCTTTGTGAGATATGTGTTGCACGTGTTTTGTTTTGGGGTAGCGGTTGCTGGGTGTCTGCTTTGGAGGTCTCTGCTGCTTAGGTAGATCTTTATTTAGAGCCTCCGAGTATGTTTTTGTGTGATTATGTGTTTGGTTTGCTGTCGTGGTAGGTCTATGTGAGACTGGAATTGTAGTGAGTGTGGTTTCCTTTGTCTCCTGACTGGTTATGCCAGTACTGAGTTGAGAGAGCTTAGCCTTCAGTTTGGCTATATGGTTGCATCTCTCATATGTGTTGGAATTTGTTGGGAGGAGGAGAGGGTTGTCTGTGTACATGAGGCAGTTGCCTCAAGATTCCCAGATTCACCAGCTGGACTGGAGAGGAGATTGACAACTGACCTTTGGACATGCTAGAATAATATTGGGAATTCCTTAATAATTGAAAACAAGGGCCAGTGGGGAGTGAGGGTGTAGTGCTTTTAATTTTTAGTGCTGACTTATATAATTGCTTTAGTGAGTGCCAGATAACTTAAATGCAATGTGTTACAGGTAACTTAAATGCAAAAACGACAAACAGTAACTTTCTTTCAAGTGAAACAAGGAAATAAGTACAGTAAGCAATGCAGATATCACTAGTGATCCACGGAAGCGCTGAGAAGCCGCGTATTAGGTGGAATTAGTGTTCCAGGGAAATAACAAGCAAGCAAACAACAAGCATATAAACAAAGCTAGATTCAGCAGGCCTGGATCTAGTCTATGCTACAGCAAACATCCAACAAATAGTATAAAATGCCATGTCTTACCAGTAAATATAACAAAACATGATCTTTACATTCAGACACTAATCCACTCCATGAAAGTGTGCAGGCAAACAATTAAATGCTTATAATATTTATTGTAAGAAAAGCATTTTGTACAATGTACTATTGATACTGGGAAACCATTTGTGATTTTAATATAGGACACAGCTACATACCTGAGTGTCCCTTTGATAGTTCCTTACTATTGGCTAAGACAAGAAGTTATGCACATTTTCTTATACCCTTCCATCCAATCATTTCTTCTCTTCCAAGAAGCCTAATAGAGCCAACTCGCGTAAAGCCAATCCCTCCTACTATTGTAATTGACCCAAATAAATAAGACCTGTGAGTTTAAATATGTACACAGCAGAGCTGACCCATCTAAGAATAAATATCTGATTTAACTGAAAGAAGTTTTTAGAGTGTGTTGTTCCTTCAGTTACAGTACTTATGATTTACATATGATTTACAGCAACTTTTAGGCTTACTGCCTGAACTGATTAGTCAGTGGCTTTCTACTCTCTAAGTTCAGTATTTGTTCAGAGGTTCACCATGGAAATAGCCATTCACCAAACAGCAAGCTATCCAGGTTTTAGTACAAGTAAGCACTACTGTTGAAGAAATATATCACAATTATACCAATAGCTGCCTTTTCCTATTAATTTCTGGTTATCCCTGTCATTAATAATCAGTATTATGTTGTTCACACTTTTAATGGACTTATGTGGAAGAACAGACCCCACTGAAGCATAAAATGGAGGACTGAGGCCAGTTGGCATAAGCTGGGAAGATCTGAGAGTGTCTTATATAAATTAGGCTCAGATACCCTGAGGTCTGTGAATTGCATCACAGCACACATGTGGCTCCTCTTATAGATGTGAATGGATTTGGCTTGTTGTGGGCAAGATGTACTTAACTCATGAATGCAAGTACGAGCCATTCACACCTCAGATGCATTCCAGCATACTATATCTTGTGTATGGCATGTATGCATTTATAAGGCTGTCTATGGCCAAACCAAGTGTATGAGGCTGTTGTCTTTAGACCTTACCTTATTTCCTCTGCAAAGTGCTAACTACAGGAGACATGCAGCATGCCAACACTTAAAATAAACAATTTCCTGCAATATTAATACAAATGTTCTGTGCGCTGTACCTGTTACATATGTTTGAAATGACAGGAATCAATTTCACTGTATCTGTTAAAGCTTTGAAGACATAAAACACACCTGTAACATCACATTTAAAGAAAACTTCCATTTATTTAGGGAAAAAACTGCATGGTACAGTGGTCTGTCATAATATCACATTAATTAATTCAGTTAATTAAAAAAAAAAAAGAAAAGAAAAGGAACTCCATGGGACTATGGATTGTTATGGTACATGCCCTGTTAAGATAGAAACTTTTCCACAGTTTTCATTTCAATAAGGTAGCAGCCCTGTATGGGAGTATGGGCTGAGCAGGATGATCTCAGTGGGTGTGGTTCATACCCCAGTGCACTGTGCCTCAGCCCTTCTCTCATTCAGATCTTCATTCAGTGTGATGCAATCTGTTAATCCATTAAAAGTTGTGCCCCAAGCTGGTCTGACAAGGAGACTAAAATCGTCCTTTACTTACTACAGGAGTTGTATCTCTAGAGTTTGGCATAGAGAACAACTGCCTATGAGTGCAGAAAAGAAACAAACATTTGGCAAAAGTTGGGGGATCCTCTGCCATCCCTGGCAAGGATCCTCTACTATGAAGTGCAGGTAAGTCACGGGTATCATGACCTACAGAGGTAAGGTTGCCATTCATCCTGTTATCAAAGGGACACATGGGTTGAGCCACCTTATTCTCTTGCCAATTGTGCAAAACAGTGAGACTTGAAAAGTCCTGCTTTTTGATCACACTGAATCACCATGGAAAAGCCACAATTACTTCCGGCTTTTCCCCGGCAATTCAGTTATGTCACCAACCGAAACCTGCAGGCAGAGCTGTTCCTTTTTAAGTCCGTGGTGTTTTAAATCATGCAGCAAATGGGTGCAATTCATGAAGGGTTGGGGATTGGGGCAGGAAGAGCCCAACAAAGATTGCGGCTGTAGAGTGGTTACAGCCACTAATAGGTTCATAGGTAGGTACTAGGCTATTTGCCCGAAGGCATTTATAAGCCTAGCCAGAATGTGTTGGCTTTCGCCACCCCCTTAGATTAGTTCCCTGTGCCTCTATCCAGCATAGCCACTGAAGTGATCCCCGGGGTAAACTTTCTGTTTCCCATCCACTCGTCAAGGTTTCTCTTGAAGAGTGTTAGCAAGGTGCTCTGCCTAATGTAGATTGGAATCTTGTTCCAAAGCATGGGAAGTCTCTGTGACAGGAATCTATCCCTCCAGCACGTCCTATTTATTGTTGTGGTGAGGTTTAGATCCCTAGAGTGTGTGGCTTGAGGGTATAAGCTTTTCTTTCGGTGGAGCATTTTGATCAGTTCTGGGTTGGACAGAACTGTATGTCAGGCAGAGATCACCTCTGAGTAGGTGGTATGCAATAGAGTACAGCTGGAGTTTCTTCAGTTGAGCTGCATAGGGCATCTGCTTGAGGCCAGTGATCCTCTTGGTGAGGTACTTCTGTGGTCTTTCCAGTTGTTGCAGGTGTCTTGTAAAGTACATCCCAAATGGAGCATTGTACTCTATGATGGGTCTGATGAGTGATGAGTACAGGGGCACAATGACCTCTTTTGATCTGGATGTAAACCCTTTTGTGATAAGGTGGGCCACATAGAAGGATTTTCTAACCACTTTGGCAATGTGATTATCAAAGGAGAGTTTACTGTCTACTTGGGTCCCCAGATCCCTTATTATCAGTGATTCTGCGCCTCATCATTTATTCTAATAACAGTTGCAGATTTGCCCATGTAGGCAAACACAATAAATGCTGGATGCAATTTCAAATCTGTTTTCACAGCAAAATATTCTCTATTGCTCTCTTTTGAGAAAGGGATAAGCCCCATCTGAATTACATTCAAGTTCAGAATAAACGTGTTCTACATCAAGAATACTATGTTCTAAGTCAAAGACCACGAAAAAAGAAAACTCCTTCATATCAAATCCAAATTGCTCAAAACTTTATGTACTGTGTTAAATTAACAAACTCACCATAAGAAAATAAACAAAACAGAAAAAAAAAAATGACTATGCAACAGCCATATATCTCTGCTGTAAAATTTCACTTGTCTCCCCAACCAAATGTTCTGCAGGTAAATGTCTTACCACCTAACAGCCTGAACCCTGTCAAACAAATACCATCATTCCCACTTTACTCCAGAACGAACCTGATGCGGCCTTTGTACCATCCTATCATAGGTTCATAGGTTGGTACTAGGCTATTGGCCCTAGGGCCTATACAAGCCTAGCCATAACAATTCCCTGGCTATTACTTCCCTGGTCCCCTGTCTAACAGGGTGATTGACGTGATCCCTGGGGTGAATTTCCTATCTCCCATCTAATCGTTAAGGTTCTTTTTGAAGAAGGCCAAAGAGGTGCTCAGCTTAACATGTATGGGCAGTCTATTCCAGAGTATGGGGAGTCTCTGGGTCAGGAACCCATCCCTCCAGCATGTTTTGTTCATTGTGATGACCAGGTTTAGATCCCTGGAGCATGTGGTTCTGAAGGATTGGGATTTCTTTAAGTGTAGCATGTCCAACAGATCTGGGTTTGACATGACCTTGTATGTTAAGCAGAGATCACCTCTGAGCAGGCGATATGCGACAGAGTATAGCTGGATTTTTTTTAGACGGTCAGCATAGGGCATCTGCTTTAGGCTTGTGATTCTTTTAGTGAGGTATTTCTGTGGCCTTTCCAGTTGTTGTAGATGTCTTGTGATGTACATACCAAATGGGGCGTTGTACTCTATAATGGGTCTAATGAGGGATGAGTACAGTGGGACAATGACCTCCTTTTTTCTGGATGAAAAGCCCTTAATGATGAGATGTGCCACATAGAAGGATTTCCTGACTGTTGTGGCGATGTGGTTATCGAAGGTGAGACCACTGTTCACTTGTGTCCCTAAGTCCCTTATCACACTTTCGGTGTTTAGTGTACTGCCACTGATGTAGTAATTCATGGGTACATGTTTTTAAAAAGGGGATAACTATATATTTCTTGGCATTGAGCTTGAGCCCATGGCTCTGGCACCAAGCATCTGTTTCTGTAAGGTCCTTTTGTAGAATATCCACATTATTTGGTGATTCAATAATGGCTCCCAGTTTGCAGTCATCTGCAAACTTTGTTAGCCAGAGTCCCTTAGTGCTGGCCTGTATTTCAGAGAAGTAGATGCCAAACAAGAGTGGTCCCAGGACTGAACCCTGAGGTACTCCACTTGTCACTTGTCTGGAGCTGGATTTGGAGTCGGCTACTTTTACAATGTGGGTTCTGTCAGTAATCCAGTTGGCAACCCATCGAGTGACATTGGAATTAATGCCCAGCTTAGTAAATTTATCTATGATTCCAGAGTGGGGGATGGTGTCAAAGGCCTTGGTGAGGTCCAGATAGGCTGTGTGGACCGCCTTGCCCTCATCCACGGCTCTGGATGCTGATTCGAAGAAGTTAATCAGGTTGAGGAGACATGATCGGCCCTTTACAAAACCAAACTTGGTAGGGTCCAGTGTTTGAAGGTTGCCAATATCTTTGTTTATAAGTTCCATGATAATGCGTTCCAGGGCTTTGCAGATGAGTCTTGTCTGATGGTTAAATAGTTCCCGGGATCCAAGGTGGATCCCCCCTTGTGGAGTGGGATAACTGCAGCTGTGTGCCATTCTTTGGGCACAAAGCCTGAGGTGAGGCTATGATTAAACATGACACTTAGGTGAGGTGCCAGTTAAATTTGTAGTTCATGTAGTACATAGCCCAGGATGTCATCTGGTCCCATGGATGCTGTATTCTTAGCTTTGGAGAGTGCGTTTTTTACCTGTGTGGCCGTGATTACCAGAATTTGGCAATCTTTTGGTATTGAGCTGGACCCTTTAGGGGGTGAGAGGGGGCGAAGTTGGCACTGAATCGATCTGCCAGGATTTTGGCAATATCCTTGTGATCAGTATATTTAATGCTATTCTGTTGTAGCTGAGAGCAGATCTGAGCATTGCCATTTAGATTCTTGACATAACTATAGAATGCCTTGTGGTTGTCCTTGGAATCTTTGGCAATTTTATTTTCATAACTAGCTTTGGAGGATTTTATGAGGGATCTCATCTTCTTACTGTGGCTGGTAAGGGAGTATTTTGCATCCTGGGATTTTCCTCTTTTCTGCAACAGTTTCTTCCTTCTGTTGTATAGTTTATTTATGGCAGGGGACCACCAGATTGACTTATTTTTTGTGGGGGAGAGCATCTTGGTTCTATTTGGAATAGCACTATTCATGCATGAGTGGATGTGCTCGTACCGTGCCTTAGTGTAGTATTCAGCAGTCAGACTTTCAGTTCCCGTCTGCATGGGTGTCATGAAGTTTAACACTTCTGACTTGAGTAGCATGAAGTTAGCTTTGGAGAAGTTTTTTATGGAAGTTTCCCTACTGGGGGGGTGGGATGTGGACATCAAGGGTGATTAGCTTATGGTCAGATCTGACCAACGAGGGGGTGACCACTGGCATGGAGCATCAATCTCCCATGTTGGTAATGACCAGGTCTAGGATATTTGAGCCCCTGGTGGGACTATGGTTTAGTTGATCCAGGGCATTGGAATTTATGAATTCCAAGAACCGTTGGGCTAAGGTGTTGGTGTCCGAGTAGTTTTCCCAATTAATGGCAGGGTAGTTGAAATCACCCAGTATTAGGGTGTTTGGTTGTATCTTAATATTTTCCAGTATGTTTAGAAAGGTGTAGTGAGAATCTTGGGGCATGGTGGGGGATGCGTAGCAAGCTACAGTTTGGATTGCAGTCTTACCCAGTACTAGTTGTACCTGTAGAATTTCAGATGCATTGTGTTGGGCAACTAGCCTGGAAGTGTGAATATCCTTGGTGAATATGGACACTCCTCCACCTTTAGTGTTTAGGTCCTGGTTTGGTGGCCGAAAATTGTGGTAAGAGTTGTAGTCTAGTATTGCAGGGGTGCTCTCTGGAGCCTTGAACCAGGTCTCAGTTACTGCACAGATATCGATGTTCTCCATTTTCAGACGTGTTTCGAGAGAGTGCATTTTGAGGATCCATAAAGGATGACCGGAATGTTGATTGTCCCAAGCCAGCTGCTTGTCCTTGTTCCATCTCACTTAAGACTCCCACCTCCTAAACTTCCTCAGTCCAAGGCCCCTCCATAACTCTAACTCCACTTCTTAACCCTCACACAGCTCCCCACCAATTTCATTCAACCATGGACCATAACATACTGGGATTCCCCTCACAGTTCCATTTTTCTATGTACCTCAGAGGTCTCTTTGTTGTCTGAAACATTTCTCAACTTACTGCCACATCTTTTAAGTTTTGTTGCAAGCAAACTCATCAGCAAATTTCTTTTCCAAAACTGTCTGGGATTCAGATGATGCCCACTGTGTTCCATACTACTCTGGACCACAACTCAAGAGAGCTTACTTTCACACTCCACTCACCGCTATAACCTTCAAGAGCATCTCACATGTTTCACTCATAGGATTCATGCAATTTAGTCTTGTAATAATTGTCACCTTGCCAATACCCACCCTCAAGCTGTACCCATTTGTTAAGGATGGCAAGGCCAGTAAGTCAGAGTAAATCCTCCCAACTTTGCTTCATACTTCTGTTCATTTCGGTGCCCCCATCTATCATCAGGCCTACCAGCTCTCCACCTTGGACTTTCTCCATCTCAGAGCTCAGAATAGTGTGAAAATTAAGGAAAAATGTTACAGTGTAGATGTGAGAAATTCAATACTGTAAATAGAAAATTGCAAGCAAAATATAATGCATTACACTGAAAATCATTAGATGTTTCTCACTATATATATTATTAGTTGAAAAAAGAAGAGCTGGGGAAAAGCGACTTTAGGATCAAATGGAGGATAATTCATTGTCATACATGTTAGATAAATAAAGCACTTATAAAACCAATATGTTATGAATCAGCATTGCCTGTACTGAAACCCCCATCGAATATTACCAAAAGAGCACACAAACTGTAGAGAAAACATTACTATCTGAATGATTTTGTGGTGTTTCCTTTTATTTTTGTTTTTATCAATTTGCGTGCACTCCCCAGTCTTTCTCAAGATGGGGAAAACACGTATGTTTCTCCATTTTGGTTGGCTGCTTTCTGGGACTGATTGGCTGGATGATTCTAGGTCTTCAAGCACTTCAAAACCTGCACTCTATGAGAGGATATCAGTCTTATATAACAATCTCAATATGCAAACTGCAACAGTATTACTGTCTCAGTCTTGTGAGTTATTTGGACTGATTATTGTGAAGTTTTCTGTTATTTTTGTGTTATTAATTTGTGGGCTCTCCCTCTTTCTCAAGACATGGGGAACACATATTTTTCTTTTTGGTTAGCTGCTCCATTTTACTAATTAGCTTGACAACCTGTACTCTAGGGATGCAAGCACTTTAAGACCTAAAAAGCACTACTCATATTAAACAAACAATTATATTTATTTAAAAAAGTAAAAAAAAACTCTTAGATTCTACATATAATATTGCTGTTTTAAATAAATATAATTGTTTAATATGAGTAGTGCTTTTTTCTGTAAAGTTTATTTACTGTTACAACTGAATAATATGTGGGTTTTTGCAGAAATGCTTCACTTTTACTATCAAAGCTGCATAATTTAAATGGTTTGTGAGATTTCAGTATGCTGTAATAACTTCACACTGTTGTACCCATAACTGCATCTCCTTCACCACTCTTGTGGTGATGTCATGGTAGAGGGTGTGGCCAGTGTCATATTGGCCTCGGCCCCATGTCTCACTTTGCCCCACTTAAAAGGTGGAAACCCTATACAGAGGTAGAGGAGGGTCAGCTAGGCAGGTGGGTTTTGAGGGTACAGAACCAAAGGACAGAATTCTGTAGTAAGAATTGTATTTTATTTCCTATACAATATAGCAATATATACTTAAGACTACATGTACCTTAATATTTCTCTATATAGTTTTCTTCATGTATATATCTGCATGTTTCTCTCTGTATGTGTGTGTGTGTGTGTGTGTGTGTGTGTGTGTGTGTGTGTGTGTGTGTGTGTGTGTATGTGCATATACATATATATGAAAGCTCAGTGCTGGCTGTAACAGTTCAATAAAGTTGAACACCACATACTTTATTAAGCAAAGATAAACATCACAATAGCTTGTCCAGGATGGATACAACTGTGTAATAGTTTTACAAGAAATATCTCTGAAAAGACCTAGTCACCCACTGACATGGTAACAATGCTGCATGTCCCCAGAACAAGACAATGAACTCCTTCAGAAAATGAAGCATAGAAGGGGTGGGAGACACTGACATCAGCTATAAAATATATTAATAAATATAACAGAACTTGTAAATACTGCATTGTAATGACACTCGCACAGATGGGATGAGTAAGCAATTCCTTTTTTCTCCTGTTTTTTCCTCTTATCTCCACAGCCCAAGAGATTGAATACAATAGGAATCAGCAACAGTCGAGAGTTGCCAGGCTGGTGCAGCTCAATCTTAAGCATGGAAAATTCTGAATAATATTAAGTAACGTAACACCTGCAAGGAAAAAACAGCCAAGCTTGAGTTTTCACTGTGAGATACTGTAAAACTCCTGTAACAGAGGCCCATGGAATATATGCAAATAACCCCTTAAGTATATAAAGTGTTTAAGCTACATGGGTTTTGTATGCCCCTGAATTTTTTTTTTTATTTTTTAAGTCTTTATGGTTACATTCAGGCCCATAAAGCCAAACACCAGTAGCTGTGGACATGCACATTTCAGCCTTTTATTGACCTCATATATTCCATGGGCCTCTTGCAATAGGTTTAAGGTATCACACAGTAAAACTTCTAGCTTGTATGGGTTTTTCTTTGCAGTTTTTACTGATTGGTTTGTCTGTGTGACCTTTTTACCCTTTGGTTTGGAAGTAATATAACAACATATGACCCTTTTAAAAATGGTACCATTCAATAAGCATTATCAAGTTTTATTTTGATAGATTATCACTGACTAGTAGTTCTCAGTCAGTTCATAAAAACAGATATGTAAATGTATTATACTGAACTACCGAAGCAGAAGGAACTGTAATATACCAATAGCCATAAGTTATATAGTGAAAGCATAACTTGCTACCAAAGCACTAGTTATCAGAATGTACTGCTACAGTATTTCCTTGCACATTGCCTATGACATCTCATTACACAAAGTAACACATTTATTGATTCATATCAGAGAAGAAACCATACTATAAAGTACCATCAAAAAGTAGTCGGAATCCATTCATCGCAGTAATAAATGAAAAACATGTTACATTGCTTAATATGAATTTCCTGATTAAATAAGTAAATGGTTGATTTATAGTATTAAATAAAACACAGTTTCTTCAGCAAACTTTTGAGTCCATTTCTAGCCTCCATTTCTCTTTCTTTTTGTATTTTTTTTCCCTTTCATTATAATATTTTCTAAAGGTCTAAAAAGCCTTGGGACAGTTCAGCCACATATCTCCTAGGTGTCAGAGCACTCACCCCCTCCCCTTGCCACATGGAGGATGTCTTTGCAGGGTGGGGCAGTGGCTGAAGCTCTGTGGATGCCTGATGTAGAGCAGCTTGTTAAACCATGAACACCATGAGCTTCAGGGCCTGGTTGAGACAGACATTGAGAGGGTTGTAGGAAGGCACCTGCACACAATGTAATCTTTCCTCCAGTTGATTCAGGACTACCTTGATCTGGTTGGCTGTCACCATTGAGTCACAGAAGGCCTCCACCCCAACACCATCGGGTCTCCCCACCAGGCCCATCAAAGACAAGGGATATTGAAGTCCTCCAAAATGGGTGGTAGCTGACTCCCTGCTTTTTTCTGCCTGCTTTCCATCTGTAGGTCATATTCCCCCATAATGTCAACCCACCATAATGTTTCTCTGTTCCCAGTCATTATGCCTGCAAGTTTCTTAACTCTTCCCTAACCCTCTCTTTTACATTCACTACTGTTGTTTCTACCCTTACTCCTTCCCAACTTGCCTCTTTAAAAAACTGAAAAATTATTTTTATTATATTATTTTATTATATATTCCAACCTTATTAAAGACCAAACCGGGTGTCCGTGTATGGACATCTTTTACACTGAATAGAAAAAAAAAACTTAAAATAGTTTCAGTAAGCTATACTCAACTCAGCTCAGTGCAGGGTCTCATAGAAATCCAACAGATTCACCCAAGCTTGCACCTGCAGCCATTTAGCAAAAATGACCAAAAGTATTTGGGACTTTACATACATATGGCTTATTCTGCAAATGCAGTGATTTTTACTCATAAGTGGTGCAGAACTCTTTTGGGTGTTTCATTTCCCTGCTGAGACTTTCCAAAGTTGGTGCTGTTTCTTAGGTGCGGCACTACTATTTGATGACTGCCATTATGCTAATGTGAACCACAGGACTATGAATACCACCCTTTGTTACATTTATTGGACTTAATAACTGATGGCAAATATACCAATAGTTGACAGGTGATGAACAACTCTTGATGATAGCCCCAGCAACAATAAGCAATAGTTGCATAATGTACAATTTTTCCTATTTTCTTTTTATACAATAAAATATTAAACAACAGTTCAGAAACTTTTTTTTTTCATTTTGCATATAGATTCATGGCATCAGCTCATTCTAGTTAGATGGCTACCATTTGAGCAAGATACTCAGGTTTCTTCAGTTAGAGTTAGTGGAATATAGGTTTCAGAGATGGAACCTATTTATTTATTGTCAATGTAGTCTCTCTGTGAGGAACGGATTGTGGGGCTACCTCAAATGCATGATGAGAGATATGGCTCCAGTCAAATAGTAAGTCACTTGTAGGTAAAGAGGGTAGTTCTAGGTAAGTCTTCATTTTATTTTTTTCTTTGTAAACTTCAATTTCATTTAGCCTTTTTTCAGCCCTTATAACAATTTTTATCTTGTGCAAAACAGCTTTGGTTATCATGACCACGAAACAGTCAATTTTATATAAATTGCATTAGTAGTACTTTTAAGATACAGGTCAGCTGGTTCAGCCTTTTAAATTACAGATATATTGAAATGCCCTCCAGTGGCACAATTAGGGACATGGCTACAGACATAACAGTTTTTCACAAAACATTTTAATGAATTTAAGCTGCAACTGTCATTTTTTCAGTCTGTTGGTTTACTGGCACAGTAGGCCGAACAGTTCCATAAAATGCACAGATATTAGGAATTTTGCTAGCTTTTCATCATGATCAGTAACATTTAGATGAATGTGTCTTGAGAGAAATGGGCACATGCTTCAGATTTTAACATAATGGCTGCTGGGCTTTCAGTAGGGAATTTACCACATTGTCTTCTTTATCCAAAACAGTTATTTTTTTGCCTTATGCTATAAATTTAATATCTGGTACTTCCATGGGAATCCTTTACTATGATTTACAAAGAATCTTCATTGCTTACAGTCTCTGTAGTTTGCAGGAGAAAGTCACATTTTAGGCTGCTTGAACATTAGGAAATAAGGGTCAGTGAACTGGAATTTTTTACCTTTGAATATAGGATTTGCAGGTCTACGATGTGTAACATGGAAGTCTATTTTTACAAGTGTTTTACTGTGTTTGGATATTGTTCTCTGTTCATTCTGTAGACTTCTGGCTTTACAATGTTTCATATTAAGTATCACATGTTCACAAAGGCTGATGTCATTTAAGTGTTGATAGTTGTCAGGTCACTAGATCAGGTTTAATGTACACATCAGGAGGATGGTGCTTTCTCAGGACAAAATCTCCAAGTTGATTCTACAAATCAGATTTAATCTGTTCTGGCTGTACTAACTGTACTTATAGTTCTCATATTTCACTAATAATCTCTTTCAGCATCAGTCCGATGTAGTTCTTAAAAAAAAAAGACACTTATTTGAGTATTTACTGGGAAATAAGTTTACAATTTTAATAAGACCTCTGGTATTAGACCACCCTAGGCCTCAAAATTTGTATGATACAGATTTTAGTATACATTTTAACAACAGACTGTAACTAATTATTATACTTGGGTTTTATAAAATACAGAAATAATTCAATCAGATCGTTTTCTCTGACAGAGCTAAGGCATTTGCATGCAAAGACATGATATGGGCTCTCTGACAGAACTGAGAGACATGTACATACAAAGATATGATAATTAATAAATCTGAAAATGCATAAAGAATACAGGATGGCTTAAATGATTAACAGACAAACTACTTAATTAAATATCTTACACATGGGGTATTCAAAAAAAAACAGCAGACTGTGTTAGGCAAAAACAGTGAGGTAAGCAAAGACATGCAAGGAGAGAGTGATTCAGATACTCAGAGTGACTGCAATAGGGTGTAAAATAGAACAGTATGCATCACATGCAAATTACTGCATTATGACATACAAATAAATGCCAAAATGCTAATGAGACCTACCATATTAACTAAAACATGGTGGTACAATACAGAAATGTATAAGGTTCTGCCATTGAAATTAACTTACCTGAATACCATCATTTCTTGGTGGACAGGTATAGCATTCCTGCTAAGTTACTAGCAATAGGCTCTACTTTAGCTATCAGCATATATTGCTGTTTTTATGGAAGCCACTGACTATGACATTGTACATTACCACCCTCTGTGTTACAGAAGAGCCTATCAGTGGCTACCATAACATCAGACTCATGACTGGGGCATAGTTGGGCACTATCGTGTGGACAGGAATATCATAAAGAATCTAATAGATGTGATCTCTTCACATGAAATCCAGAGGGATATGTGGCCTGCATATCCCAGTGTAGAATTAACCATTCTTTTCTGCAGACCTTTTAACATCTGACTAGGGACATGCTTAAAGTTTTTACAGGTCTAAGCTTTGCAAATCATATACAAGTTCCCAGATGTGAAAATGATGCATGTGGTGGAACATATTTAGTTTCTATGGACAGAAGAGACACGAATTATCACTACTGAGACATTCGATGATAGCTTGTATTCCTAAGGTCCTGGGTACCATTGATAGGATTTGCATTGCTCTCAGGTCCCTACCAGCTCCACGTGGCATCTGGTACCCCTAAACATCCTCTTCTTCCTCTTTACTGAGATCAGTTGTTTTCCATTACTTTCTAGAGTGTTGCTCAGAAATACAGAAAATGGAACCCTGTCTGTATTTAAAAGTTCCACATTCTATTTCTTTTATGGTACTTATGTATTATCGCAACCAGATTTTGCAATACGGTATACATTTTTGACGTTTACTTAAATAGCAAAAATGAACTGTATTAGGAAAGGGTGAACTGTTATAAAGTCTGCTGGGATATTGATGGCGTTTTTTTAAACAATTAACACGTACAATTTTAGGATTTGTGGGTAGCATGCTGTAAAGACATGGAGCGTTGAATTCAGCAATAACAGTGGTTGCATGTGTACATAGATTTGGCCTGAAAGGACTGTGGGACTTACAGTACGATGTTAGGTGCTTTCCTGAGATTATTTTTCAGCTTTGCTATTGTTGGACTTATTACTTAAAATAAGAAACGGGACACAAGTCGGAAGGATTAGTCTTCAAGTTTACCTTATTTTAATTGAATGTTTTGGTTAAAAAGAAGAAACTGGACACAAGAAAAGTAACTTAGGTAAAGTATTTAATATTTACACTTTTTCAAATAGTATAGAGTAAATGGGACACATGCAATTTAATGTAGGTAAAGTATTTATTTTATTTATTTATTTTATTTTATTTTATTTTACATTTGTTGACCGGGAAAATCCGACTGGATACATGTCCATTTTCAGCGGAGGCCCGGGGAGAAAAGCTCCACATCGACAATAGTTACATACTTATAAATTCCACATTGACATTAGTTTACATACTTATGAAGTTTACATACTTATAAACAGAGAAATGTTACAAGTTTTGATAGTTAATACATAGGAATTAAGAGACAAGAGATCAGAGAAACTCCTGAGCTATATTAAGACTAATACATTAATATAATTGATAAATATATAGGATTATTATGTAGGTACAGTAGGAATGTGTAATTGAAGAACTCACTACATATAAGGTTTAAAAGGTGAAAATGTCAGAGTAGATGCTAGATAGAGGAAGAGCCTAGAGGAAGACATGAGGAGGGTAGAAGGTTTAGTCAGGCTTGGAACATTGACAGAGCCAATGATTTTTAAAGTGAAGGGTTAGATTTTGCTTGAATTTGGATAAAGAGGTGATGGTGGTGAGTTGAGCGGAAGGGAGTTCCATATTTTACCAATGGAATTTGCAAACAATGAGTCTCCTCCAGAGTTGTAGGATTTGACAGTTTGAGCAAGTAGCCTGTTTGCTGAGCGCAGACTAGTTAGGTTTAGATATGGGGTGATTAAATGTGCAGGGATGGAATCTGGGTGATGGAGGATCTTGTAAGTTATAGTTAGCTGGGTTTGTTGAAGTAGGTTAGGTAGTTCCACCCAGCCGTTGATACAGTGATGGGTTTTGTAAGGCAGGCCAGTAACAAATCTAGCAATATGATTGTAGCAGCCAGAGAGCTTATTTAGGTCAGATTTGTACAGGTTGGTAAGTATGGGTGAGGCATAAAGGAGTGAGGAGAGGAGGTGAGGCGGGCTGTGGCTTCTCTTGCTTTGGGAGTAAGGAAGGATCTTATTCTATAAAGAGACCCCAGTTTTTGTTAACTGTTTTAATAGTTTGGTTAATGTGAATCTGAGTTTGTTATCTATGGTAACACCTAGTAATTTGGAATTTGAGTCTGGGGATATAGTAGTCCCATTCTTGGATTGAACAGAAAAGGGAATGGAGGTAGGTTTGTGGGTAGGCTGGAAGAGTAATAGTTTGGTTTTTTTTGGGTTGAGGATCAAATGGCGATGTAGTAACCAGTCTTCAACTGTAGTGAGACAGTCTTGGGTTTTGGCTAGTAGCTTAGTAGGTGACCTGTCTGTGTTTATGAGTGTTGAGTCGTCCGCGTATTGTATACAGGAGGACTCGGGGATGACTGTGTGGAGGTCGTTAATGAACATAGAAAAGAGTAGGGGTCCCAGGATGGAGCCTTGGGGAACCCCTATGGCGTTGGGTAATAGGGGTGAGAGTTTGTTTTGCCATAGTACAGCTTGATTTCTGTCTGAGAGGTAAGCGTGGAACCACTTGAGAGTTGTGTTGTCTAGTTCAAATGTTTTTAGAGTGTTGTGCAGTAGTTGGTGGTTGACCATGTCAAAGGCCTTTGATAGGTCAAGAAAGAGAGCGGATGATATGTTTTTGTTGTTTTGTTATGGTTTATTGTGTCAGTGAAGGACAGGAGGGCAGTGGCAGTGCTGTGTTTAGGTCTAAAGCCATGCTGCGAGGTAGTCAGGAGCTTGTTCTGGATTAGATATGGTACTAGTTGATTGTGTATGCATTTTTCCATGATTTTGGCAAGTGGTGACAGTATGGCTATTGGCCTGTAGTTGGATAGGTCTGTAGATGTCCCGCCTTTGTGGAGAGGGATGATATGGGAGATTTTCCAGATTGAGGGGATAGTAGATTCTGTTATGGTGCGGTTAATTAGGATGGAGATGGGGTAAGCTATGACCTCTGCAGCTTTTTGTAGGTAATCAGCTGGAAGAAGGTCAGCAGCGATGGTAGTCGGCTTTAGTTTCTGCAGAAGGGTTCTAATAAAGGAAGTGGAAACAGGCTGTAGGTGGAAGGAGGGTTCTGACTTTGGAGTCGGACTTGTGATAGTGGGGTTGGTTTGATGACATTAATAAACTAAGAATTAAATGTGTGCGCAACTTCTTCACGATTTTTATCACTTAGGTCAGCTGGTGTTCGGGTAGTGGTCTTGCCTGGGTGGAGAAGGGTGTTAATACCTGCCCAGAACTTTTGGGGATTAAGTTGATGTTTATTTTGGAGTTGGAGGTAGTAATTCTTTTTGTCTAGTAGAATGGATTTTTTTGTCTCATTTCTAAGTTGTTGGAAATGAGAAGGGGTTTTGGAGGCGCCATTTGTCCCAGGCTTTGTTTCTAAGTTTGATTTTATACTTAGAGTCTTTTGTTAGCCATGGAGCAGTCAGGTTTTTAACCTTGGCTGCATGTGAATTGAGTATTTTTATAAAGGTGGAATTAAAGGTTGTAACGGCTTCTTCAAGGGGGAGGGATTTAAGATTAGACCAGTTACAGGACTGTAGCTCAAGTCGGAATTTGGCAAGGTCAAATTGTTTAGTGTTCCTGATAGATTTGTAGACTGGTAGTTTACATCTCCCTGCCTTATTTTTCTCTATGTAGGTTATTAGATGGTCACTGATTGTCCCAGATTTATAGGCGTGGGATGGACTGTTAGTGAGTATCCAGTCAAGAAGACTTTCTTTTGGTTGGAGTTTCCAATTCTGGTGGGGAGGTTATGATTTGTGAGAAGCCATGGAGATTTATGAGGGTGGGGTTGGTCTCAGAGGAGCATTGGTTCCAGTCTATATTCATGTCACCCAGGATAATAGTTTCTTGGGGACAATTGGTAGCGAGCCAGTTTAAGATATGCTCAAGTGTGTCAGTGTTGTTTCCGGGGGGAATGTAGATCACAAGTAGATTAATACTTTTTTCCTTATTTATTTGGATCTTCAGGGAGATTAGTTCTGCATTGGAGATTTGGGGGGGTTGAGAAGAGTTCAAGGTGATATTTAGTGAGCATTTATAGAGGACCACCTCCTTTTATCCTTTCTATATATGTTATAGCCTTGTGGGGTGATTTCAGTATCTTTTATGGCTGGTTTTAACCAGGTTTCTGACAAGCACATAATGTCGGGGTGATATATCTCTAACAGGGCTTGCTTAAACTGTTACAAACAATATAATGAAAGGTTGTCAGGAAAAATAAAACATACTTTACTAAACTTTGTTATAAGAAGACAGTACTGCTTGCTTCTATTTTTAGTGCAATGTCTGTTTTAATTGCATTGCTTTTAGTAGGTGTTATGGCTATAGAGATATGGATTGTCTAGTTGGTGTTGTAATGCTTTTCTGCATACAAAGCTGAGAAGATGTGGATTGCTCAGTAAAGAACTGTACAGATAAAAACGTAAATAACTATATGGCTTTCAAAAACCTGTTTACTATGGCTTTGACAACATCAACACAGCACGAGAAAAGGAACGCATATGAAGTAGTATGGGACATGCTTAGCTGACATGAGATGCTGGCGGTAAAATGGGAAACCTATTTTCAACACTTATTTTTCTCAGTGGTTTGAATGGTAAACATTTCTACAACTTAAAAACATTACAGAAAACATGTTATTAAACTTTAGAAAAGTTTATTACTATTTCTTACCGTAAACAGAAGCAACCAGCATTACCGCGAAAATCTGGTTGCAATAATAGGTAAATACCTCTTTTACTAAGCATGCACCCATCAAATTATTGTGGCCTTTTACTTAGTTACTAAGTATGCTGTAGTCAAAAAATTGTTCACTTCATCTGAGAAAGATAGGGTAATTTCTTGTTCCTTTCACCACAACATGATGTTTGCTAGTCAGGCTTGTTAGTTCATGGGACTGCACTTTGATCCTAACTTCATTATGGTCTAATAAAGGCTAAAAAGAGCCATTGAAAAAAAGCTTCAATGAATTAAGGCTTTATCTGTTCTGTTACACCATGTAATTATCTTTCATACTGGAAACTAGTCATTGTTTTGCATGGAATGAATGCATCAACATTCAATGACTTACTTGTATCCCTGGTACATCAACCAATCCAGTAGATGTTTTCAGTGTTATTGTTACAGTTATGAGACCAGAGTTCGGTACCTGTTCTGACACACCATTTACTCTCTTACTAGCTCTTCAGGATGTTTCTCTAAATCTTCTGTCTTTTTGCACTACATTTCCAATGTATTTTCAAAACATCATGTCTGTTATTTTAGTTTGTTTGTGTCTTTCGGCTTTTCCCGGTTAGGGGTCGCCACAGCGGAACTCCGGTCCGCTAATGATTGGTAGTTGACTTTTACGTGCCGAGTTACCAGCTCTGATGCACAACCTTCAATGAAGGTATGCCCATTCATGCATGTCTCCATGAAGAAGACGCTCTAGCTGAGAATCGAACCGGACAGCGTCTTACTGTGAGGCGACAACGCTACCGCAGTACCACCACCGCAGGTTATTTATTTTAGTAATGTTGAGTTATCTTTCTGTTCACCCATTTTTATACTGATCATTCATATTTCACTATCTGGCAGTCTAAGACATTCCTAGTGAAGTTGGTCCCTCTTGCTGAAAGTCAGGTCACAAAAGAAAGTTGCTCAGACAGTACAAGAAGGCTCTGTTCAGATGAAGATTTTTCAAATGTACTAATAGAGTTGATGTTTGTTGCCTCGCAGTAAGATGCTGTCCGGTTCGACTTTCAGCTAGAGCGTCTTCTGCGTGGAGACATGCGTGAATGGGCGTACCTTCGTTGAAGGTTGTGCATCATGGCTGGCAACTCGGCACGTAAAAATCAACTGCCAATCATTAGTGGATCGGAGTTCCGCTGTGGCAACCCCTAACCGGGAAAAGCCGAAAGACACAACAACTAATAGAACTGATGTCCCTATCATCTGCCATTGCTAACTTCCTGTAGTGGAGGCCCACAGGATATTTTGCAGGCATCTTAATGTTTATGCACATTATACTTAGTCTGAAGCTCTTTGTTTCCAAAGTATAACCAAATAATCCACTTATGCTGTACAGAAAATCTCAGAAAAAGGCCGAAACATAGCATGACTACAGCTAGTGGGGTTTGGCTTAACTGGCTTGAATGCACCAATAAAGACCTAAAAAGTAAAAAAAAAGTGAAACATCATGGGCATTTAAAAGCCATGTAGCTGAAAAACTATTTCCTTACGAGGTTATTTGCATATATCACATGGACCTACACTACAGGAGGTTAAGATATTATACAGAGAAGACCCTAGCTTAGCTGTGTCTTTTTTTGAGTTTTTACAAAATGGTTTGTCTATGTGACCTTTTTACCTTTTGGTTTGGATGTTATTTGTAATATTTTTCCAGGAATATTAATGTTTATGGACATCAGGCTTGGTCCTGTATCCAGGTAATGCCAAATAATCCATGTATCCTATACTGACAAGTTCAGAATAGCAGTGAAATATGGCATGTCTACAGCTACTGGGGTTTGGCTTTACTGGCCTGACTCTACCAGTAAAGACTTAAAAAGTAAAACGTGAAGTAATGGGCATTCAGTAACCATGTATCTGAAACACTGATACTTCCTTAAGGAGTCATCTGCAAATACCCCATGAGCCTTTACTACAGAAGGTTTAATGTATTACACAGTGAAGACTCTACATTATCTGGGTATGTCTTACTTAAATACTGAGGGGATGATCTAGCTAAACACACTTTAAGAGCTTCAAGACTTACACTGACATTTCTCACGTGGGCCAGTCCCACCCTCCCCCCACCAGCACACTTCATATATTAATCACCCAATTTGGCTTTGTTAAGGGCAGATCATGCCTACTAAACCTGGTTGACTTCTTTGAGACAGTCACCAAGGCCATAGACAAGGTAAAGGTAGTTTACACAGTCTACCTTGACCTCGCCAAGGCGTTCGACACCATTCCTCACTCAGGTATTATAGAAAAACTCGCCAGCCTGAACATAAACCCCTGCGTCACAAGATGGGTTGCCAATTGGCTTACAGACATAACTCACGCGGTAAGAATAGCAGGCTCCAGGTCTGACTCTAAACCAGTCACAAGTGGTGTACTGCAAAACTCGGTCCTGGGACCCCTACTGTTCGGCATATATTATTTATTATTTATTTTACATTTGTTGACCGGGCTAGTCTAACTGGATATATGTCCATTTTCAGTAGAGGCCCGGGGAGAAAAGCTCCAAGCATGAACAGTGACAAAGTTAACAATATATAAAAAGACTTATAAAATCACAATACAGAGGCAGCACTGGTCAGTAGAAAAATTATAATAATAAAATTATAAGCTATAAAAATTATACTAATAATTATACTAAAAAATTATACTAAACACAATAGTAGGTATGAACAAAACCCAATTAAGAGAGAAAAGCCCTTATATTTTATCCTCGTACTATGAAGAAAAGAGCAAACATAGGAGGGCCATGGCTAACCAAGTTCACCGATGACTGCAAACTGGGAGCCATAATTGACTCTGCGGCTGACATGGACATCCTCCAAAAAGGCCTTACTGAGATGGACACCTGGTGTCAAAGTCATGGCCTCAAGCTAAATGCCAAAAAATGCATAGTCATCCCATTTGGGAAAAACAAAACACCCACGAATTACCACATAGGTGGCAGCCCCCTTAATACAGAAGAGGTAATAAGAGATCTGGGGACCCAGGTAGATAGTAATCTCTCCTTTGACAATCATATTGCCAAAGTAGTTAGGAAATCCTTCTATGTGGCCCATCTAATTACTAAAGGGTTTGTATCTAGTAATAAAGAGGTTATAGTGCCTCTCTGCTCGTCACTCATCAGACCCATCATAGAGTACAATGCCCCATTTGGGATGTACCTCACAAGACACTTCCAACAGCTGGAAAGACCACAAAAGTACTTCACCAAGAGGATTACTGGCCTCAAACATATGTCCTGTGTAGACCGACTGAAAAAACTCCGGCTGTACTCAGTGGCATGTCACTTACTCAGAGGTGATCTCTGCCTGACATACAAAGCCATGTCCAACTCAGAATTGATGGACATGCTCCACCTAAAGAAATCCAAGTCACTGCGTGCCACGCGCTCTAGTGAGCTAAACCTCGCCACAACAATAAATAGAACATGCTGGAGGGATAGATTCCTGTCACAGAGACTCCCCATGCTTTGGAACAAAATTCCTAACTACATTAGGCAGAGCCCCTCACTAACACTCTTCAAGAGAAACCATGACGATCGGATGGGTAACAGAAAATATACCCCTGGGGTCACTTCATTGGCTCTGCTTGACAGAGGCTCAGTTAATTAATCAATGGGGCAGCGAAAGCTGACACACTCTGGCTAGGCTTATAAATGCCCTCGGGCAGATAGCCTAGTACCTACCTATGAACCTATGAATATTATTCATTGGTTGGCAAACCCTACATTGCTGCATTTCTTCTGCTGATACAATTACAGAAACACCACCCTTTCCCCAGTCCACTGATCTGAATGCTGTCATGACTTCTTTTATGTAAATCATGTAACCTCTGTATTTCCAACAGTTCCAACAAGTGCCATATAAACACTAGAAAATACTAGTATGTGTTTTATGAAAAGGAATTAACAGGGATAATGATTAAATGAACACAATTATTTGCTTGCTGTCTGTACATTTACACTTTGCAGTTTTTAAACTAGAGTAGTTTCATGTATCATAACTTAAGACTTTACCTAGCACAAATTTGAATGCTGAAGTAGATTACAGTATTTTAACATGGTATATTTTAACAAAAGTGCATATAAATATTGATAGGCTAGCATTTACATAAGTAATAAGAAAGTATAGAAAGTATGCCATAACTCCCACCCAGTGTAAACAAAACAAAAGTATTAAACTCAGTCAATCTTCTCAGCATCTCCTGACGCTCTAAGAAAGATTTTCCTAAATAACATAGCACTTTAAAGCATACACCCAAATACATGGGCCCTCTAACTCTGTCTGTCCCCAATGCCATCCATGTCAGCAGCATTTTCTTCTATATACACTTCCACATGCTAGCCCTCTGCTTTCAGTAACCTTTAACCCCTATACAGATGATAAGTTTTCCCAATGACTGTCCCCAAATTACTGTTCCTGTGTTTGCTGTCTATATATAAATGTATGCATGTTAAAAATGGTTTAATATTTGTTTTCATGAAATTTTCAGGGAATTTTACTGGTGTTAATTATCTATAAAACATTATTAGACTAAACTCTTACTCTGAAAGGCAAAGGAAGAGATTTGTCTTGACATTTAATGAAAAAAAATACTAATTTCATTTCATGCCTCAACATATAAAAAGAAAAAGAATAATTTTTATACACAAGTCACACCATTATACATTTCTCTTTTTACATAAATATATTTGTCACTGGGATCTTCATCTCCATCGCCTCTGGGACACAGTCCCAAGCTTTTTTTTTCTTAGGAGAACCTTCATTAAAGCATAATCAGGACAATGGTAGCTCCAAAGGTAGGCCACAACCTAGAGAGCACTTCCAGCTTACGGTGTCTCACAAACGTATTCAGAGATGCCTACATAGCAGCTGCACAAATATCATCTACAGATGGGTTCCTAAAGGATTGCAAGGTGGCCAGAGACCTAGTGTTATGTGCATTAAATGATTCAGGAAAGAGTTTGCCATTCTTTTAGTAATGGATCTTACACAATGCAAAAGCCAAACAGATTGGGATGCCCTTGAAACTTTAACATCCAATTTTATTTTAATAAAATGAAGAAAATTAAACAATAATTTGGGAGTCTTTCTTATTTGACTTTATTCTGTCCAAATAGACCCTAACTCTTGTATAAAATCCCCGTGACTGGAATACTTAGAGAAGAGTACTGTAAAGCTGACTGTGTGAGTTATATTAGATATGGTAGAAACGTTTGGCATGAACGAATTGTCCTTATGGAAAATTAGATAAGGAGGATCAACACACAAGGCTTACAGCTCTGAAATCATCCTGACAAAGGGGACTGCAATTAGGAAAAAAAGTTTTCCAATTTAGAAATTTCAAGTGGGCTGAAGAATTTACTTCAGAGGGAAGACAAAGTATAGGACCCAAGGGGGAAAGAAGATCTGATAGATGATATGGCAGAAATATGCCTCTTTGAAGGTTTTGTAGACTTCTGGTGATGCTGTAAAGCAGAATTTACACCTTGATAAAAATTTGGTATGGCTACAGATGTATTTTCACAGAAGAGAAACTGTTACACAAATAAAAAATGTAAATATTTAAAAACGCTATGAGCTAAATCCATGAACCTGTCTGTCTTATTTGCCATCACCACTTTATTTCCTTATATCTCCATCCAACTTTTGTATATATATATATATATATATATATATATATATATATATATATATATATATATATATATACTCTCTAAACCCAAAAACAATTATGTAGGTATTATTCATTTAATATGTCATTGTAACCTGATTGTAATCTTTTGCTGACTGTAAGTGATTTTTGTTAAATTCTATTCACTGAGGAGCTTTTCTCTCTGGGTCTCTGCTGAAAATGAGCCAAAAACTCGGTAAGACTAACCCGGTTAACAAATGTAAAATAAAATAAACAAACAAACAAACAAACAAACAAACAAATAAATAAATAAAATCTTCTAGCAGTGGCAAAGACAGAGGAATTGGTCCACTTACTATGATATGTTTTTATGGTATCGGGTCTCTGGACAGAAGCAATGATCTTGACTACCCTGATGGATTATGTAGGGTCCTAGGCCATCAGTGAAACTGGAGAAACCATGCAATCCAT
Source organism: Protopterus annectens (assembly GCF_019279795.1). Taxonomy (NCBI): domain Eukaryota; kingdom Metazoa; phylum Chordata; order Ceratodontiformes; family Protopteridae; genus Protopterus; species Protopterus annectens. The sequence goes on from NC_056731.1 coordinate 468,359,715, forward strand.
TTCAGGGAGTGACTGTTCAGGATAGATTTACTGGATAAGTGAGACAGAAGAGTCTTACTTGGCTTTAATGGGACAGACCTGTCCAACAGATGAGGCCAAATGGGAGCCAGACTTGCCAAGATTAAGATATAGCTATTAGAATTACTCTGGCATTACAACTTGGTGCCTTCTTGGCTTAAGGAGGAATGGGGAAATGTATATAGCTATCCTGAAGGCCACTGCTGGATGAGGCCATCCCTGCGACGTCCCCCTGAGAGACGAATAAGAGAAAAGTTGTTGCTGCATTTGGAGTTGGACAGAGGTGCAAATAGGTTGCAGTAAGGCTTCTCCTAGCAAAAGAGCACTTTTGTCTCTTGAGTGGGAGACCACTCATGAGGCATCAGAAGACAGAGACAGAACAGGTCTGTTAATGAGTTCAGATACATCAGCAAGAAGGCAATTTGAGGAACATGTTTATTCCCCTACTCTCAAGGCATCACAACTAAAGGAAATGGAGTTAGTTCACCCTTGCTTGAATAGGGAAAAAAACCCTGCTGCATTGTTGAAGTGGATGTCACTTGCAATAGAAGGGATGTAGTCTTGGAATTCCTGAAAGATGAGAAGGGTGGCCCTCCTCCTTTCAAAATACCACTATGTAGATAGGCTTCTTGGGTCAACTATATGCCTTAGGTCATCACATTTTCCAAATAATGCCTCATAGGTGAAAGTAGAGGCATCTGTGGTCACTGTCACCCTCAAGGTTGAGACATAGAAGTTTCTGCAAGAAACAGGTTAGCCATACACTTTTTAGATATTATAACTGGAGTATCTAAATTGCCAACAAGCTTATCCCACTGGACTTTGGGAATCTACTAAAGGAATCCCATGAAGTATCGGGGATGGAGCACCATAAAGATTATTGATGATATGAGTATCAGTGCTTGAAGGCAGACAGCTGCAGGGACCATATTGTTCTCCATAACTTCCAGAAATGTGGTTTTGATAAGATAAATACATCTATAGAATGGAATGGTGGGCATGCCAGTGTGTTCAGAGTCCTGTTTATGAAGGTAATTTTATGAAAGAACACTAAATGAGACTTGGTGGGATTCACTGTTATTCACAAGGGCCAGAAAATATTAAAAAGTTCAGTGAAATAACCAGATGCTTATGGTGGCTGCAAGGAACCAATTATCCAGGTAAAAGAATGCCCTGCAGCCTTGTAGTTGGAGGAATGCTGTGGCAATGGGAGTGTAATTGGTGAATATTCTGGGGGCTCTGGTAAGATCAAATGGCAGAATCCTGAACTGAAAATGACGGGCTCCTCCTCAGACATGAAGCAACCTTCTGGACTCCTCGGTAACATTTATATGCAATATGCATCTTGAAGTTGAAAAGCCCATCCAGTCTCCTTCAGATGGTGAAAGAAGAATAGACTACACCTTTGCCAACTGAATGCTCAAGTCAGTTATGGGCTTGAGATTGTCTCTCTTTGGTAATAAAAATGAGATGTTCCTTACCCTGTTTAGATATTTTAATTGGATCATCTAGAGGGTCAATAAGTCTATGAACAGGCCATGACCATTTTGGGTAGGGTCTTTTTCATGGCTCTTATAGCAGGCTTTGGGGTTCTAGCTTGTGGCAGTTCTTCGACATGGTGGGATATCAAGACAGGGGAGAGACTGTGGTTGGTGTGGGACAGGAAGGGAATGTGATGGCATCTGGATAGCAGGTTCCATAACCACCTGTCATATTTGATGGCCTCCCATGTTAAAATGTGGAGGGAGAGAGAGATGACCTGTGACTGTTTCCAAAAGGGAGTAGATGGGTTGTGTCTTGGGGATTTGAAAACTGCCCTCAAGTGGAGGGGGGCTATGGAATCCCTGGTTATTCTGTTGAACTCTATTTCCTCTGGGAGCATGGTCACTCTGAGAGATACTATGTCTTCTGCTACACTTCCCACAATCACTACATTGTTTTGTTGAAAATTTGAAAGGCATAATTGGAACAGACTGTGCTCCATTCTAGAAAATAGGTATTCCACAATCCCTACAATTCTTAGATAGCTCAGTCAGGCAGTGTCAGTATGTCATCTTACAGTGTTACCCAAACTGAACAATTTACCACATTTTATGTCAATCAAATGGTCTAATAGCTACAGACTTGATAATTACCAGTTCAGAGTATAGTTTAGACTTGAGTTCTGAGCCTGATAACTCCTCAGAAAAATAGGTCTACATATCTAGCAACTCCTTCTAAAACTTTAACATGTGCAATAAGCAATTTAGCATCCTCAAGGAGAAGGCACAGAAAGAAAGCATACACTAGCCTAATCTGTTTAGAGCAAATGTCTCGGTTAGGCAGATGAATAGCCTTGGACTGTGGCACAGAAGACTTCTTAAGTACAGGTGAAACAGTGCTAGACTCCTCCACTGAGATCTGTTACCAGCCCGTTCAGTCCTTTGGTGGTCAAAGGATTTTTGTCTGGTCATTCAGGCATAGGTACTACCAAGCCTGTGGTTCTTCTATGCATTCTCTATCACAAAAATTGACCTTCTCTTTAGCTGGGGAACCAGCAAAAACGATGATCTGATTGACTGGAAGGTCTTAGGCAGGAAGCATTCAGAATCAGATAAAGTGTCTTGGGCCACTTAATCTTGGTCATGATGAGCTCCGATATCTGTCTAGAACTTGGGAAAATCAGCCTTCTTATCATCACCAGCATCTGACATGGGAGACTCAGCATGGGAGTCGATGTGGTTTCTTTTACCCACAGCTTGAGTCCTGGCCTTGGATGTTAAAGAATCCAAACAGGAAGAAGACTGAGGCAGGAAATAAGTGGAGTATACAGTCACCCCCCTTGTTTCCCAATCCTGCCGTAGAGAAAGCAGAATCAAGAGGAATGTCCCAAGTGAGCCATGGTCTGAACTGCTACATGGAAGAATCATGCAGAAAACTTTGTTTTGTGGACACCAGTACTGACCACAGCCAAGAACCATCTTGAGGCAGACAAGTGATATCGTTGAGATCAAGAGTGAAACAGTCGGACACATCATCGTGATTGAAGGGATGGAACCAACCCCAAAATCAAGCCCTAGATATGCCACTGATGCTGACCCGACTCGAGACCAGTGACAAGTGGAGTACCACAGGGTTCATTCCTGGGTTCTATCCTGTTTGGTATCTACTTCTCTGAAGTACAGGCTAACACAGAAGGTCTTTGGCTAATGAAGTTAGCAGATGACTGCAAACTAAGAGCCATAATCGAAACTCCTAATGATGTGGACATCCTACAAAAGAGCCTCACTGAGACAGATGCCTGGTGTCAAAGCCATGGCCTCAAGCTCAATGCCAAAAAGTGCATTGTCATCCCTTTTGGTAAAAACTCTGTACCTATGAAGTACCACATAGGTGGTAGTCTACTTAACACCAAAAGTATGATAAGAGACCTTGGGACACAGGTGGCAGTAGTCTCTCCTTTCATAATCACATCACCACAGTAGTCAGGAATTCCTTCTAAGTGGCACACCTCATCACAAAAGGTTTCTCATCCAGGAAAAAAGAGGTCATTGTTCCCCTTTACTCGTCACTCATTAGACCCATTATAGAGTACAATGCCCCTTTTGGTATGTACCTCACAAGACCTCTACAAAAATGGAAAGGCTGCAGAAATACCTCACAAAGAGGATTACCAGCCTCAAACAAATGCCCTACGCAGACCATCTAAAAAAACTCCAGCTTTACTCTGTTGCATATTGCCTACTCAGTGGTGATCTCTGCCTAACATACAAAGCTATGTCAAATCCAGAGCTGTTGGACATGCTCCACTTAAAGAAATCCCAATCCCTCCGAGCTACACACTCTACTGACCTAAACCTTGTCACCACAATAAACAGAACATGCTGGAGGGATAGATTCCTGTCCCAGAAACTTCCCATACTCTGGAACAAACTACCTATCTATATTAAACAAAGCTCCTCATTAGCACTCTTCATGAAAAATCTTGATGATTGGATGGGAAATAGGAAATTCACCCCGAGGATCACTTCTGTGGCTCAAATAATTTGCTTGGGTGGCGAAAGCCAGTGTACCTTTTTGGCTAGGCTTATATAGGCCCTATGGCCAATACCCTAGTACCTACCTATAAACCTATAAACCTATAGCATCATAACCATGACTCATAACTGAAAAAAGTCATTTTACTGCTGATATATATATATATATATATATATATATATATATATATATATATATATATATAAATGGCTTTGTCTGATGTAATGTCAACTGAGCCAAGATATATTGAAGACTAGTGTTATATTCTGCAGCTTGGGCAGAATTGTGTACAACACCCCCAACAGGAAATGAATGCAATTCACAATGTCAATTTGTGATGGTGAAAGCCTACAAATTCTATTAAATGTCTGTGTATAAAAGGTTATATACCTGTCCCTTTTGTATGTCATTGCAAAATATCCATGTTATAACAGCTACAAAATGCTAATAAAACTGCTATTCAACCCTTAGAGATTTTACTGCATATAGGCAATGAATTTGATTCTGCCACTTTGGTGGCTCAGAGTCAAAGAATCCCATCAATATCATGTTAGCACTAAACAAAATAAAATGCTCAAATATAAACATTTTTTTACTTCTAAAATAAAGAAAAGTTAGGAAATATGTATTCTATGTCATGGCTGTGCTCTTAATGTTCAGTAATAGTCACACATGCACTCAAAATAGAAACTAAATATAATGGAAAATGTCAGACTTTGATGATGAAAGGCCTATGAACCTCTGGCTTTAGTATCCGTACAAAAGTACACGTCTCTACTCAAAGATTTTATTATGGAACTTTCAGGTAGAAACAGGATGGTCCACCTACAAAATACTCCCAAGACTGTTTTTTTGTGTTTGCCAATCTCTGTGCAGCTTATCACTGAATCTGAAAAGACCAGTTTAGTTGTTTCAGACCATGGCTTTTCACTCATGGCATATCACAGATAAAAAAGCTACCCCCCCTGGAGAAATATATAATGAATTTTACTGCTGATATAATGGTAACTTACGACACGTATGTTCTGGACATTAGTTTAATCCTTTCCTGAGCAGATGTTATATGCCTCCATTGGAATCAGGAACAATGCAGATTATGGCATCAGAATTCCCTAGAACACTATAGCTGCATCTGTGTGAGAGGCTGCATTGTCATATATTGCAGTAAAGGTTTCAAGTGCAAACTGCATAGAAGATTGTCATTTTTCCTTCAGGGATTTCGCTGCATTTCAGTTGTGATTTACACAGCACACTGATTTGACATTACATGGAGTTTACATCTCACCCTATAAGCAATAAATATGCTGTCTTGTCTGCTGAAAATATTTAGAATTTTACACTTCTGATGTAATAACCACTTAATGCACATATATTGTGGGCAAACGTTTCATCTTGCTTCTTGATCAGCGGTCATATATCACCTTAGTGGTAACCCACTATAATATAAAATGTCACACTGTGACAGTGAAAAGCCTATGAACCCCTACGTTTTTAGGTCCATTTGTCACTTCCACATTGAGAGCCCATAATACAAACATCACAGAATTACAACAGGACAGTAAAAAAAATGCACTTAAAATCTGAAATTGTACCCTCAAGCCACATTTGTAAACTATCGGCCCATGTATGAATTAGTGCAGCAATTTCCATACTTTTTGGAGGGAATGAAAAAACTGATGTACTGAGGAGTATAGCTTAGGGAAGACCTTATTAGTAATGGTAAAGCAAATGTGGGAGGAAAATAAACAGAAGATAATCCAAAAGGAGTGAAACTTCTTGATTATGGATCTGGATATTAAGATACAGGTAGTACCTTGATTGTATATGTTGGTCAGACAGACTTATATCAAACAGATGATAAATTATGGCAAGAAATAATTTAGGCCCTGAAGAGCTTCATTTGGGAAAGAGCAATGGGCTTAAGTGTGATAAGATAATCCTAGCAATGGATCAATGGGGTATGCCACCGCCTGATTGAAAATGGGATTTTAAGGCTATTATGTATACTACAAGTAGAGGGATATTACCTAAAACAGAAAGATACGATGATAAGGCAAGGAGGGACTACCAGAGAAAATGATAAATTGTTTTATTGGAAACCAGTACTGGGGGGGTGTAGATAAAAAAAGAACTAGGTAAAACATTATGTATATAAAGTGAAAGATAGTAAGTAAAGGGAATAAAGAGATTTTACCAATAGGGTTACCAAATAAAGGGATACAGGGTAGAGAAGAAACAGTGGGCAGTAACAACAGAACGTTAATTAAAGACCTATAATGTATCAGGAGCAAATTACCTAGACAGAAAAACTAAAATGGGAGGAAGCAAAAGAGAGATTTGGATTACATAAGAACAGGCTCCTTTATCTGGAGAATAATAGCAGAATATAGACAAAGACAGAGAGAGAACTGATAGGTGCATGACTTCCTCTGGAAAAATTCTGATGGAGCTAAGGATAGATGGGACACTGAAAAATAGGATAAGTAGTAGGACCTACAGAATTACACATGATAATTATAAAAATCAGTCAGATACACTTCAGCAGAAATGGGAGGAAAGTTTGGGTGTACAAATCAAAAGGCTCAATGAGGGAGGTATGTAAGGGTTTTGAAATCGCAAGTAAATCAAGACACCTTACAATATTAGCATGGAAATGTTTACATGGATATTTTATATGTAGATTGCAAAGGATCTTTCCACAGGTTCAAGGTTTAATGTAATTGCTGGAGGTGTGTGGGGGAAGGAGCAGAAACTAGGAACATGTTTTTAGAAGTGTTCAGAGTTGATAGGGTTTAAAGCTTCGTTGCTCTAAGACAGATGGTGGGCGAACAAGGAGTAGTTACTAAAGAGATGATGCTGCTAAGTTGGAATAGGGGAGCTAGAACATCAGAACACAAGAAGGCCTTAGTAACTTTAATGATTAATATCCAAAAAGTAAGCAAAATCCAGAAAGTGGAAATCAGGGCTTAGATTAACATTGGAATATGTGTTGGGTATTAGGAAATAAAGCAGATGTTAGACAGAAGAACAAGATGCATATTATTAAATGGAATGTGTGAGACCACTACATTAACAATAGAGAGTGAAGTGATATGGAAATAATTGGATAAAATAAAATGGTAGTGAATGGCATAAAAGTTTATTGGTTGAAAAAAGTCAGTAGTTTGAAAAGTTAAAAAATGTTAAAAAAGAAAAGCGAATATGTAAATACAAACAGTATATGACTTCAACATAATGCTATTGATGACTTTGGATGTATATTTTCTAAATCATAAGTTTAATAAAATTGAGTTAAAGACTGAAATTCAACCCTCAATGATTTAAATGCACTTTAATGGTGAATTTGACCTCAGTAGTTTGGCAGTGTCAAATCATGACATCCGGGCCATGACAAGTTACAAATGAAAATCATTTTTTACAGATATAACTGTATGTGTGTGTGAGTATGTTTGTGAATATGAGTGTGAGTATGTTCATATTTTCTCACAGAACTGTAGTCAGGATATCTCTTTATTAGCTTGCTAACAAGGCACTATTGGCAATTGTTGTTCTATATATACAGGATGCCTTTAAACATGAAAGGGGAACTTAATTCACATGCAGAACCATCTGAAGAAGGCCCGTGAAACATGGAGTGAGACAATCTAGTTTGAGCTAATGTGTGCAGAGCAATCAGGATATGTTTACTTATAGAGCTGGAATCTGGGCCTGGGAGTGGTCTGTAGCAACTTATGTCCTTGAGGTTTTATGTGGACTGAACACTGCTATGAAAAGTAACTAAAGAATTGCTTTCTTTATTTGAATCTGCAAGGCATGACAGCTAATATTTTGGTTGGCAGTTTGTTGAAATATTGACACTTTTAAACTTTTTGGACTTGTAATACATACACACACACACACACATATATATATCTATATCTATATATATATATATATATATATATATATATATATATATGAAATCACATGAAGTAATTGTCATTTTAGATTGTTGACGTCTGCAGTGCATATTTTATCATATGCACTTTTCTTCAAATATTTTCTTAGAGGTTCAGAAAATAGTCTATGGTTGCTCATGTGAGGTCATGGTACAGTGGGGATTAGGAATATGCCCTTTCCCAGTTATTATGCAGTCTTGGAGTTGGTACATTGGTACATATAAATTTGTGGTGATATTAACCCCTGCAAAAAATACTGTTGTAGGTGATATGTGTGTGTATGTGAATGAGAGCATGCATATTTGTGTTCAACGTCTTGCAGGTTTAATGTAATAGTATCAGCAGAATGTGTTTCTATCTATGGTTTGGTTAATTCTTTTATGTGACTTTTTTGCTTCTTATTTAAGAATACAGTAAATGCATATTCTGTATATGAGCTGTACTCTACTGTCCTGAGCAAAAGTTATGATACTCACACCTAGTGGAAAAATAGTATAATACAAGTTGGCAGTCTGGCACTGGCCATGGAAATCTACTGGTTTAGACTATGAATACAGATTTTTCCCTCTGAAATGGTTTTACATTTTCCAGTACATTTTTGGGCAAATAATTTGCATATTCAACTACAAAATATAGTTAGGTTGTACTTCTTGGAGCAAAACCAAGTCAATTCTTAATAATGCTTCTCTGTTTTCTTTTCTTTATTTTTTATTTTGTATTAACATTTCAAATGCTGGAGAGCATCACTTTTATGGGCAAACAAATCATGATTTTAGTTATTATGTTATTAAAGCAAAATATATTGATGATTTTATGTAGTATGTATTCACCCCATAAGGGAAAAATATGCATGTTTGCACTTGTTAGTGGCTTATCAGGTAGCACACTTGCCTTTGCTGCTGAAGACCAGAAGGCTGTGGGTTCTCTTACCACCCAAGTGCTTGGATTCATTTTTCCAGTGTAGCATTAAGGATTGCATGATAGGATGCTGCACTCCTAAGTGTACTGTCCTTCAGATGAGACTAAACCATTGCCCCATCTATCTAAGTTGGTGGTAGCTTAGGCGAATGTAAAAGATCCCATGGCACTCACTGAAAGTAGAAATGGGGTCTATAATTTTATTCAACAGTTACAAAAGGAAACAAAACATCTTTATATATATATATATATATATATACTCAAGAAATATGTACAATACATACAGTATTGCTATATTGCAAACAAAACTGAACTTTTAATTATTATCCTCCACCCTTTCATCCATATTCAAACATTTACGTTATTCTAAGTGCCTAGCAAATCCCACATTTTGTTATATAGCAAATGATCACAGCTTGCTCTCCAAAGAAAGAAACAAGCAAAGATTCTTTCTACCATATCAAGTACAGATGCATTAATACACAAGATATTCATTGCATGCAATTGTAGCCATAGCTATATGTCGAAGTGTCAGGCATTTACATAAATGAGCACTTTGATTCTAGACTTTTTTAGTACCTAGGACAATCTAAGAAATGGACAGTTTCTTGAAATGAACATAGATTACACTTTCTTTCAGATCTGAGAGTTTCCACTTAGGTTCTTGACATAGCTAAAGAATGTCTTGTGGTTATCTTTGGAGTCCTTGGCAAGTTGGCAGTTTTTCTTTCGAAGCTAGCCTTGGATGATTTTATGAGGGATCGTAGTTTCTTGCTGATACTGATCAGGGATGTCTTTCCTTCTTGGGATTTTACTCTTTTCTGTACTAGTTTCCTCCTTCTAGTGTATAGCTTGTTTATGGCAAGGGTCCACCAGACTGCTTTCCTTTTCTTGGAGGAGTGAGTCTTGGTTTTGCTTGAGATAGCACGATCCATGCATTCTTGCAGGTGCTCATAGAGTGCCTTTGTAAGGGATTCAGCAGCTTGGCCAGTGTTGTCCTTTAGCATGGGGGCTGTAAACCTTTCCACCTCAGTCTTAAGTAATGTGAAGTTTGCTTTTGAAAAGTTTTTCACAGTGGTTTTGTTGATTGGGGGTGGGGGAGGAATGTGGATATCCAGAGTGATTAGTCTATGGTCTGATCCAACCAGCAAGGGGTTGACCTCTGGTGTAGAACACCGGTCGCCCATGTTGGTGATGACCAGGCCCAATATGTTGTCACCTCTGGTGGGGGTGTTGACCAGTTGATCCAAGGCGTTCGAGTTTATAAATTCTAGGAAGCGTTGGGCAAGGGAGTTAGTACTTGAATAGTTCTCCCAGTTAATGTTTGGGTAATTGAAATCACCCAATATTAGGGCATTTGGTAGGACCTTCATATTTTTCAGTGTCTCCAGAAATGCAGAATGGGGGTCCTGGGTCATGGTGGGTGATCTGTAGCAAGCTACAATTTGAATTGCAGTTTTGCCCATTGTTAGTTGCACATGGATGATCTCTGAGGCATTGTGCTGCGCCACTAACCTGGAGGTGTGGGTATTCTTGATGAATATGGATGCACCCCCACCTTTTGTGTTTCGGTCTGGGTTCTGTGGCCAAAAAGTATAGTATGAGTTATAGCCTGGTAGTGCTAGGGGTGCTCTCTGGAGCCTTAAACCAGGTTTCTGTTACTGCACAGATATCGATGTTCTCCATACTGTGGAGATGTGTATGTAAAACATTTTTGCATGATTTGTTTGTACAATAGTTTTCTATTTTGATCTGCATCATGGATTAACAAACCTCAATCCCTCATTTTTTGGTATATTTAAGTAAATTTCCATCAATATCTAAGATTTTTCCTTTTTGTCCAACGTAGCAAGGGAATTTATATAGCACAGCTGTAATACATAAGCAATTAAGTGGTTTGTATTAGACAGCAGATGCTGTAAAATCTAGTGTTCATATAATGATGCTAGGTGAACAATGGGATTAATCAGACTTAAGGCACCTTTACTACTCTGTCCCCTTCTGATAGTGTTTTGAACTCAAAAGAATGTTAAAAACAGTCCTAATAGAAACTTTTGTAAATGTGCCAGAAACATAAATATACCCCCAGGTATCCTAATTTTGCTAATATAATATGTCACATCTATAGCTACACACAGATAGACACACACTTACACACACACACACAGATATATATATATGGGTCTACTCTGTTTCATTGAATTTCATTTCACTGAATTTCATTTCACCCTGACCACTTCGCTGAAAACTCAAATTACTGAAAACTCATTTCACTGAGTCTCATTTCACTGAACTGCAGTTAGTATATATGTTACTGTGTAGAGTACTGTAAGGCAAGTAAAAGGTATATGCCCTTTTCCCCGCTGTAGTGTGATCCTGGAGTTAGTATATATATAGTTGTGGTGGTGTGGGGGGTATAGCCCCTCACTTAGTTTGAGTACATATTGTCTTCTGGAGCGAGTTAGTCAATGGTGTTGCAACTATGCATGTCTATTGTTTAAAATGTATTGTTCTGAAGTTTTTGGTAAAATACAATATAAAACAAACAAGGTGGGGGGCTACACCCCCCTCACCCCCCAATCTGGGGGGCTGAGCCCCCACACTTCCCCTAACTATATATACTAACTCCAGGATCGCACTATAGTGGGGAAAAAGGCATATACCTTTTAGTTGCCTTATAGTACTCTACACAATGCCATATATATATATATATATATATATATATATATATATATATATATATATATATATATATATATATATATATATACTAAGTTCAGTTCAGTGAAATGAGTTTTCTTTTCAGCTAAGTGGTCAGGGTGAAATGAAATTCAGTGAAATGAGATTCAACAAAACAAAGTAGACCCATATATATATATATATATATATATATATATATATATATATATATATGGCATTGACAAAAAGGCAGGAGTTACAGCTGGATGTGGCAGAGTTAAACATGTTAAGATTTGCACTGGGTGTGATGAGGGTGAACAGGATTAGGAATAAGTATATTAGAGGGTCAGCCCAGGTTGGAAGGTTTGGAGACAAAGCCAGAGAGGCAAGATTACGTTGGTTTGGACATGTGCTGAGGAGGGATGCAGAGTATATTGGGAAAAAGATGCTAAGGATGAAGCTGCCACGTAACAGGAAAAGAGGAAGGCCTAAGATAAGGTTTATGGATGTGGTGAGAGAGGACATGGAGGTGGTTGGTGTGACAGAGCAAGATGCAGAGGACAGGAAGAAATGGAAACAGATGATCCACTGCGGTGACCCCTAATGGGAGCAGCTGAAAGAAGAAGAAGAAGAAGATATATATATATATATATATATATATATGTGTGTGTGTGTGTGTGTGTGTGTGTGTGTGTGTGTGTGTGTATATATATGTATCTAGTTTATAAGATTAAGACCATATGGCTGATGATCTAAATTGTCGAAAATAAAACAGAAAACACTCTTCTTTCATCCTCCACATGCTCTTTTAATTATATATGCCATTACCCCAAGATGGCACTACAGTCAGAAAAAGGCCAAATTCCCTGATCTCTACTATACTGTGATCTCTGTAAAAAGCAGTCTTCCTGCCATACTAAATATTCAGTGTATCACATTGTCAACAATATGGTCTTGATCTTTTGACACTCAACGTTCTGAAACAATGTTAGGAACTAGATCCACATATATATGTATCACCATATATATCTCTGCCCATCTCCATCTTCGCCTCTTTCTCTCTCTCTCTGTATTAATTGCTATGATAAAGTATAAAGCCTCTAGCCATACATTACAATTTTTATATTGTGCAATATCATTTTGCATTCTAATTCAACATACTTAAAACATCATAAACGTTTATTGTACATACACCTATTTTATTTTTACAGTGTTGTCATAACCCCCAACATTTATTTTGTATTGAAACTTTGTCCAACTTTGTGTAACATTTTCATTAAATCTTGCAGTACAAGTTCTAATCTAATTCTTTACTATAATTACTAAATCAGTGTAATTGAAAAAAGTAGGTAGATGCACCTCATTTAAAAAGTGCATTCATGCAGCAAGCATGCTGTCAGTAAGCTCTCTTATTGCCATATTCATGACTACACAAAAGAGAATAGAACTCATGAAGTATCCTTGTTTGACCCCTTTATTTAGATTATTACTGCTCTTAAGCCAGCTATTAACAAAAATGTGTAACTTAGAATTAACACAGAATCCAGCCAAGATTGTTGCACTTTTCTATTTTATCAGAAGATAGAATATGCCATAACTGTGTGCGACTAATTTTATCATAAGCTTTTTAATGCTGCAAGAAACTAATTTACTATCAAGTTTTCCAACCTGATACCTTCCACAACTTCTTTGATCAAAATTGACATTTCTTCTTATTTTTTAATGTTTTATATATATATATATATATATATATATATATATATATATATATATATATATATACATACACACACACACGCACACACACACACACACACACACATATACTGTATATATATATATATATATATATATATATAGATAGATAGATATAGATATAGAGATACAGATATATTAGCTGTATCGTACTTCTGATAATACTTTTGCAAATCTATGTTGGTATGTAGGCAGTCATCAACATTTTATAGTCATCATTGCACAGTGTAATAGGTCTTCGGATTGTCAGGGCTCTTTTATCCTAATTTTTCCAGAGATTTTTTTATCACTTCAACATATACTGTTTTAGGAAGCATGCTACCACACATGCCATTCATTTATTCAATATAGTTGAAGAAATACCTTCTCCGTGCTCCCCAAAAGTTTATAAAAAACATATCTCTGAACAGAATATTTTTTTTATCTTGTGCTATTACTATATTAGAAAAAGAGATGTCTCTATCAGAATTAAAGAGTGCTGTACTATCTGAACTAATTTTGTTAACTTTTCAGTTAGATGGAAGATAAACTTTGTGTTCCTTGTACATATCTGCTATATATTGGTCTTGTGTAGTTTGAATGCTAGTTGGTTCTGTGATCAGATGGCCACTATTGTTTAGTGCAGTGCCTAAAATATATATATGTACACCATTTCGTTTGTTTTTTCCAAAATGTGGACTAACTTCTTTTTTTCCTCTAATTAACTGTTTTTATTGAATTAAAAATCTTAAATTGGTAAAGTATTCATGTCAAATATCTTTTTTGTTTCAAAGGTCAGATAATATAAATTATTTCTAACACTGTATCATAGGCAACAATTTTATAAGAACCTTTCTTTTGCACACACATGTCATATTTCAATATTTAAATACAAAGCTTTGTATTTCATTCTGCCCACCAGTCTGACTGTGAGGAATAAAACTGTCTCATGTCAGCATGATCATTAAACTGTAACAACCTCTCCTATTAGGTGATGTGTAAGTCAGCATATGCAAGCCAGTGGTTTTATTTCCTTTTCTATTCAAAAGATATTGTAATCTTTCCCCAAAACAGACCAACATACTGCATGACCTTATAAATCTATAATAATGTTTCTGCTAGTTGAATCCTTGATCCCTTCTTCTTAGAACAAATAAAGTCAATTTCTGTTTCAAACCTAGTTCTTACAAAAGGTGTATGGTCTTAACTTACCAATGTAAAGCTTCAAAATATCTAAAAACTAAGAGAGCTTAACAACTGCCTGTTTTCTTTTTGTGTTTCTAGTGTCATATTTAAAGTCATGTATGATAACTATAAGCATATTAATTAACAAACACGTTTACAATATCTGGAGAAGTGTGCAACTTTCCCCTTTCACCTTATTTTATGAATGCTGAGGTGTCTCAGGACTACTTTCATACTGGGTTCCCTTCCTACTGGAGCCCATTTATTTTTTACTCTCCTGCTGCGCCCTGGACATGCTCCTGTTTGTCTCTCAGTTGTAAGGCACAATGACTTACTATTGAGTTCTGGCTGCTGCTTGTTCCCTGCCTGCTACATATATCTCACTCCCAACTCTCTACTTCTCCACATATTGGGTTGGCTCAGTTCTATCTTATTTAGCACCCTCATAATGCTATTTGATACAATGCCTTTTTCTGTTTCCTGCTGATGCAATCCTCCCTGTTTTTTGTATTAATACTTCCAACTTTTAACTACTTTTTAACGTACTGCCACTGCTATTGCTGTGTCCTAGTCTATTAAGACATTTTTACCTATCTTTTGATAATCCAGACTGATTGTTTTCCTGCAGGATTCTGTTTGGCCCCACTCTACTTCGCTTGGCTTTGCTTCATTCCCCACCGTATCCCATTCCCAACCACCACTGACATCACTTCTGTTATACTGGGCCTACCCCTCCCAGTCCAATTCCAATGTGTCACAAGACCCCTAACTCCTTCCACCTGCAGCTATATAACAATCTCACAGATAACCGCTCACGAGCTGTCACTCCTTCCAACCACAGAAATGACATCTGCTTCATCTGCCCTTCATACTATTACAAGCACCTGAATTTTATTATTAGTGTCCATAGTTATATTCTGCTCTTTATGCCTCTAACTCACCTTAAATATCATTGATACTCCTCCATTTCCTTTTTCATTATTATATAATTAGAATTAACTAAAAAGACAAATCTTCTCCGCCTACTTCTCTTCACTAACTCCGCCTCTGCCTCCCTCCACTTCATACTACATACGGTACTTTATTTGTCTACTTCTCTAGAACAAACAAAATTTCAAATGTTTCTCTAAATATGGTGTCTCTTTTTGCTGCTACTAGCATCCTAACAAACAATCACTGTATACTTTGACTTCTGTACACCACTCCTACTGCAGTTTACTCAGCACACTATGAAATTAGAATAGCTATAGCACTATATTTCCCACAAAACATAAGCCCATAAAGCAAAGCTCCACAAAATCCAACATTCCACACATTGGAGACTCCATTGTGAGGCACACTGATGTCCCTCTCACCAGGCTGAGTAAGGAGAAAGTTACGATCAGTTGCTTATCAGGGTTCACGATCCACCACATTATGCAAGCACTCAGGTCATTGGACCACAAGTACCAATATGACACAGTCATAGTTCATGCGGGTGTAAATGACCTGAGATGTACCCCTCTAGACTATATGAAGAGAGACATCTTGGAGCTCTCAGAATGTGTCCTAGGCTAGTATGAGCCTAGCAATGAGCAGCATTTTACCTTCTCCAAGGATGATGCCACAATATGAGCAAAAGATGACTGACTTTAATTATTGGCTTAGTTTCTGGTGTCACTCTAAGTGGGTGTAAGATTTGTCAGCATGCAAGAAGATGGTCAACAGACAACACTGCTTTGCTAGGGATGGTTTGCACCTCTCCCTCTAGGCTTTCGAATATTAGCTAAAACATTATCCTTCCCCATAGTGCCTTTTTTAGGCAATGCCAAACTGAAAGTACTTCTGACATAGCAAATTAAAACCAAGAAAATGTAAAGGTGTTACTGCTCAATGCTAGAAGTCAAACAAAAAAATACTCCACTCCCTAGAAGCTCTCTTCACCCTAGAGAATGCTGATGTCTGTGCAGTCACTGAGACATGGTCTAAAGTCGCGAATAGCACACTGACAGTGCAAGGTTATAATGTCTTCCACAATTTAGACCAGCTACTACACAGGCAGAGACTAAAGGTGGAGGTGTCTAGATTTGCATAAAAAATAAGTATACCACAAAGCTGGTCAAACAGGACAATGCACTTGAACTTCTTCATGTTCAAATCGCAATAGGAAAAATCAAAAAACACTTCCTTACAAGTTATAAGTCCCCCTCTAAAACCCAGGAAACCCATACCATGTATTTAAACTTATTGAAAACATTCACTATCCAAGCCAATACCATATTCATGGGTGATGTTAATTACCCCACTATTAACTGGGAATCACATATAACATCAAATGTACAGGCACAGAGATTCCTGGATTTTGTGAACACAAACTTCCTGGACCAGACTGTTAGTACACGGACAAGGGGTGCAACCATACTGGATCTGGTCCTCACTATTATGGGAGAGTGCTACACACATCCCAGTGTAATCCCTTCTCTGGTAAGGTCTGACCACAAAATAGTCTACTTTAAAGTAAAAATAAAATCTTGAATCCAAGCTAACCCTGCAATATTTGAACTACTCTAAGGCTAACTTCCTACTATTAAGTGATAACCTGGCAAAATTTCCAGCCCACATAAAACCCAAGAACACAGCTGCCTACACAAAACTGTTCACAGAAACCCTATACAAGCATGTTAATAGCAGCATAGAGTCAGTAGTACCCACCAGGAAGAAATGCATAACTAACTCAAAAAACAAGACACCCTAGTGGAATCACAACATCAATAGGCTGTTTAACAGAAGGAAGAAAATCATGGCAAAAAATAGGAGGTGCAGCACCCAGCAAGATAAAAGCACTCTCATCAAATTAAAAAAACAACTTGGAGGACAAATAAAGTCTACGAAAGCCAAATTTGAGGTAAATTTGGCTTCCCAGGCCAGAAACAACCACAAGGCATTCTTTACCTATGTCCGCAACCTCAAAGGCAATACAAAGTTTGTGCTAAGCTCATTATAAATGGAGCCAACTATACTGAACCAGAAGATATAGCAAAACTACTGGCTGACAAATTCACCTCCAACTTTACCCCTCTCTCCCCATCAACCTTCTTTCAGGAAATACCATCAAATATAACTCCCCCATCACTAGGAAACAGGTCCTTAATGCTCTCTCAAGAGCACTGCATCAGTGGGGCCAGACAATATCCCATGATGCCTTCTAGATAGCATGCAACATGACCTATCAGGGCCTCTGGAATTACTATTTAACTGTAACCTGCAAACAGGCTTCATTCCTCATGAGTGGAGAACAGCAACAGTCATCCCTCTGCAAAAAGGTGAGCCATCTATACTGACACTGGAAACTACAGACCCGCAAGTCTCACTAGTCTCATATAAAAAGCCATGGAAAGAATTATCATGGAAACTATCAATAATGACATGGGAAACATCCAGACAATGGACCCAATCCAGTCTGGCTTCACCAAGGGCAGACCATACCTACTCAACCTGATGGACTTATTTGAGAAGGTCACCAAAGCAATGGATGAGGGCAAAATGGTTCACACTGCCTTCCTTCACCTGACCAAAGCATTTGATACAATCCCCAACTTGGACATTGTTGACAAAATTAAGAAGTTAGGTACAAACCCTTATGTAATTTGGTGGCTAGCCAGCTGACTCACTAACAGGAACCAGGAAGTTAGAATTGGAGAGCCCACCTCTAAAAAGAGCCCCGTCACAAGTGGAGTCCCTCAGAGATCAGTTCTGGGACCACTGCTTTTTGGCATTTACTTCTCTGAAGTCAAGGCCAATGTCAATGGCTTCTGGCACACTAAATTTGCAGAAGATTGCAAATTAGGAGCTGTCATTCAATAACTCAATGACACAAATGTTCTCCAGGAAGGGCTGACACAAACAACAACTGGTGCCAGAGCCATGGACTAAAACTAAATGGCAAGATATGTATAACAGTATCCTTCAGGAAGTCATTCATCCTGTGTAACTATCATATTGATAATACACCCGTAAGAGTTGACCCAGTAGTCAGGTACTTGGGGACACACATAGGCAGTGATCTAGACTTTGACTATCATTTGTCTACAGTAGTGAGGAAATCATTCTATGTCGTGCAACTTATTAACAAAGGTATGGCATCTAAGACCAAGGAAATCATTGTTCCAATATATCCACCTTTCATTAGGCCTATCATTGAGTACAATGCACCTCTTTGATATGTACCTAACCACTCGTATCCCACAATTGAAATGTCCACAGAGATTCCTCACTAAAAGATACAGGGCATAAGTAACATGTCCCGTGATGACCACCTCAAGACTCTATCCCTGTATTCTGTCTCCTACATGCTGTTGAGGGGAGAACTATGCCTGACATACAAGTCATTGTCAGATCCCACTCTGATGGACCTCCTGCATATAAGCAAAACAAACAACACTAGAATTACCCGCTCTAAAGACTCAAACCTTGCCTGTGATATAAACAGGACCTGCTGGAGAGATAGGTATGTTTCCCAGAGACTAACCCTTCCCTGAGGCAGGTGCTTCATCCATGTGAAGCAGAGTTCCTCCATAACCCAATTCAAGTGTAATTTGGACATCTTATAGGTTCATAGGTTCATAGGTAGGTAATAGGCTATCAGCCCAAGGGCCTAAGTAAGCTTAGCCAACAAGGTTCCCTGGCTTACGCCACCCAAGAAAGTTAATTTCCTGACTGCTGTGGCAATGTGATTATCAAAGGAGAGACTACTGTACACCTGGGTCCCAAGGTCTCATCACACATTCGGCGTTAAGTAGACTGCCGTTTATGTGGTAGTTCATGGGTACAGAGTCTTTACCAAAGGGGATGACAATGCAATTTTTGGCATTGAGCTTGAGGCCATGGCTCTGTCACCAGGCATCTGTCTCAGTGAGGCCCTTCTGTAGGATGTCCACATCATTTGAGGGCTCGACTATGGCTCCTAGTTTGCAGTCATCTGCAGACTTTGCTAGCCAGAGGCCTTCTGTGTTAGCCTGTACTTCAGAGAAGTAGATACCAAACAGGAGAGGTCCCAGGACTGAACCCTGTGGTATTCCACTTGTCACTGGTTTGAAGTCAGATTTGGAGTCTGCAACATTTACAGTGTGGGTTCTGTCAGTGAGCCAGTTGGCAACTCATCTTGTGATGTAGGGATTTATACCTAGTTTAGTGAGTTTAGCTATAATTCCAGAATGGGGGATGGTGTTGAAAGCCTTGGCAAGGTCATGATAGGCTATGTGAACCACCTTACCCTTGTCTACGGCTTCAGTGACTGCCTCAAAGAAGTCGATCAGGTTCAGAAGGCATGATCTGCCTTTCACAAACCCGAACTGGGTGGGGTCCAGAGTTTGGAGGTTACCAATGTCTGTGTTTATGAGTTCCATGATGGTACATTCCATGGCCTTGCAGACCAGGCTCATCAGGCTAATAGGGCGATAGTTCCCAGGATCAGTGGTGGCTCCCCCTTTGTGGAGTGGGATAATTGTTGCTGTGCGCCATTCAGTGGGCACAAAGCCTGACGTGAGACTATGATTGAACATGGTGCTTAGGTGGGGAGCCAGTTCGTTCTGAAGTTCATGTAAAATGCAGCCTGGGATGTTGTCCTGCCCATGGATGTAGTGTTTTGGGTTTTAGAGAGTGTAGCTTTTACCTGCATAGATGTGATTACAGGGAGTCTGCATTCTTCCTGTATAGATATGGGCCCTTTAGGGGGTGAGAGGGAGGTAAAGTTAGCACTGAACCTATCTGCCAGGATGTTGGCAATATCTGTTGGTTGTGTAATTTTCATGCCATTGTGCTGTAACTCAGAGCAGATCTGGGAGTTACCATTGAGATTCTTGACATAGCTATAGAATGCTTTGTGGTTGCCCTTAGTATCAATGGTGATTTTGTTTTCATAGCTAGCTTTGGAGGATCTTATAAGGGATCTCAGCTTCTTACTGAGGCTGACCAGGGAGCTCCTCCACTCATGGGATTTTACTCTCTTCTGCAACAGTTTCTTCATTCTGTTGTAGAGTTTGTTTATGGCAGGGGACCACCTTTTTTTGGAGGATAGCTTCTTGGTTCTGTTTGGGATAGCACAATCCATGCACTCATGTAAGTGCTTATAGAGTGCATTTGTGAAGGATTCAGCAGTCATAACTGTATTGTCCATCTGCATGGATGTCATGAAGTTCACCACTTCTGTCTTAAGAAGCATGAAGTTGTCTTTGGAGAAATTTTTTATTGTGATTTCCTTAATAGTGGGTGGAGGCGGGATGCGGATATCTAAGATGATTAGCTTATGGTCAGATCTGACCAACAAGGAGTTGACTTCAGGTGTGGAACACTGGTCACTCATGCTGGTAATGACTAGGTCAAGGATACTGTTGCCCCTGGTGGGGGTGTGGATAAGTTGATCCAGGGCATTGGAATTTATGAATTCCAGAAAGTGTTGAGTGAAGGAGTTGGTACATGAGTAGTTTTCCTAGTTAAGGGTGGGGTAGTTGAAATCTCCCATTATTAGGGTGTTTGGTTGAACCCTAATATTTTCCAGTATATCAAGAAAAGAGGAGTGGGAATCCTGGGGCATGGTGGAGGATCTGTAGCAAACTACAATTTGGATTGCAGTTTTGCCCAGAGTTAGTTGCACTTGGATAACCTCGGATGCATTATGCTGCGCAACTAGCCTGGAGGTGTGGATATCCTTAATGAATATGGACACACCTCTGCCTTTGATGTTCTGGCCCAGGTTAGATGGCCGAATAGTGTGGTATGAGTTATAACTCATTATAACTTAACATATATAACTTATAACAGTTATAACTGCCTGGTAATTTTATTCCTACTTTTAGGGCAAATGTCTCCAATACCATTGTTGACATCAAGAAGTTCTCTAGAAAACTCAATGTAACTCATGTGTTAGATTTTTTAACCAAACAGAACCAACAGAACAATTCTTTGATAAAACCCTCAATTTTTACTCCTCACTTACACCACACTATTAGGACATTTGAGGAACAATGTATAGCGGACGTTAACAAGGTTTTGAGTAACCATAGGTACACCACTGACAATCTCACTAAGGAGGAAAGACAAGCATTGAGGAACCTAAAGTCAATGAATCACGACTTCAGGTTCATGAAGAGTGACAAAGGGGGAAACATTGTGATAATGAGTCAAAAGGCTTATCAAATTAAAATGTTAGAAATAATTAATAATCAAGACGAATATGAAATAATTAGTCTTTGTGATTTCAAAAGAAGAGTACGTTTCATACATTCTGAACTATATGGTTTATTTATGACAAGGGAAATAACACGTGAAGTTTATGATTTCTGTGTAGTGGTGGAGCCACGTATAGGGGTAATTTTTGGGATACCCAAAACCCACAAGAACACAGAAGACCCCCCATTAAGACCCATAGTTTCCAGTCCTCATTCAGTCACGGAAGGTATTTCCTTGGTGATAGATGTCATTTTGGGTCCAATTTTAGGTGAGGAACCATCTTACGTCAAGGATTCTTGGCATTTTCTTAGTAAATTTGGGAGCTATATACAGGAACAAGGTT
The DNA here is from genome assembly GCF_019279795.1 of Protopterus annectens. Taxonomy (NCBI): domain Eukaryota; kingdom Metazoa; phylum Chordata; order Ceratodontiformes; family Protopteridae; genus Protopterus; species Protopterus annectens. Next base: position 468,381,753 of record NC_056731.1, read on the forward strand.
TTGATCCATCAGAACACATTATTTTTACTGTTGACGTCATTTCTTTGTACACCTGTATTCCCCATTATGAAGGAATAGAAGTAGTTTGTGAACTCTTGACAAGAAAGGGTGGTAGATTTACAGCTAGTTTTGTTTCTACCATCAGGTTGTTTTTGGAACTAATTTTAGAAAACAATGTTTTTCTTTTTGATAAACAATATTACAGGCAGAAAAAAGGGGTGGCCATGGGGTCTTCGGCCGCCCCTGCTTTTGCAAATTTAGTCATGGCCTGGTGGGAGCATGAGGTGATACCCACACTGAAGCAAAAATTTAACATCAAGTTTTTTTGCCGATTCATTGACGATTTATTTTTTGTCATTGAAGGTGATCCATCCACAGTCAATGAGTTGTTTGTAGACATTAACAATTCCTCTGATTTTTTGAAGTTTACCATGGGTGGTGTGGGAATGAGGGTGAATTTTTTGGATGTCCTATTATATTGGGATGATGACGATAGACGGTTACACAGTAAGATCTACCGTAAGGAGACCTTCACAAATGGGTATTTACACCATTCTAGTAATCATCCCCGGCATGTTATTAGAAATGTTCCGCGTGGACAGTTTATAAGGGCAAGCAGGATGACATCTAAACAGAACGATTTACTTGAGGAATTCAATATTATTGTTTCCTTATTTTGTGAGAGGGGGTATGAAATCAATAAGTTGTGTTTGACAATGAATGAAATTTTACGGAAACGCCCAAGCATTTTTAGATCAATCATGGACTTTCCAACTTCTATTACGGGAAACGTCAAGGAGGGAGACAGTGAGAATGATGTTAAAACACATCTTATGTGTTCTCTTGAGACTAGCTCTGACAGTTCATTGATTAGACAAGTAATTATTGACAATTGGAAAATTATTGAGGGTAATGAAGAGATGAAAAAGACTTTGGGTGGTGGTCCCTCGTTTGTTTTCAGGAACCATAATAACTTGAAAGGGATTTTGGAAAGCAAAACCATGTCAGCTTCGAGTACTAACATTAAGAAGACTGGGATGCACTGCTGCCACAGTTGCAACATGTGCCGATTTATTTCAGAGGGACCATATATTAAAATAGAAACCATTGATCATACTTTTAAGGTTCCTGGGTATGTTAACTGTAAAACAAAGGGGGTGGTTTACATCAGTCAATGTTCGGGTTGTTTTGCCTTTTACATTGGCATGACCACCCGTTGTTTGAACATTAGGATTAGGGAGCACCTTTATAGTATCAGGACCAAGGACGAGAACAAAGCTCTTTACAAACACACAAAGGTCTGTAGTTTATACAAAAAATTTTTATTTTCTGTCTTAGAAGTGGTACACTCTGACCTTAGAGCAGGAGATTACAAGAACTTTTTAGAGCAGCGTGAAACTATGTGGCAAATAAAACTCAACCCAGATAAGTCTCCTGGCTTAAATGATTATATTAATATTAAATGTTTTTTAAAGCATAGGAAATTACAGGTTAACAAGGGACTTGTTTCCTTGGATTTTTTTACCTTAAAATGAACAAGGTTTTTTGTCTTTTATTTGTTTTAATAATTTAATGAATTGAGGTCTGATTGATTAATTTGTACGTCAACTGTTGGAGTATTTAAATGTTTTAAACTGTGTTTGCTTTTGTATTCTGATGAAGTCCACTGACGAAAGCGGATATTAAACTATTGATTACGCTATTACCTTTGTGCTTTTCATCTCGCACACAGCTAGCAATATTATTTACTTGGTTCATTTGGTTTTTGTGCTTCGTATTTTGTTAGTTGAAATCTCCCATTATTAGGGTGTTTGGTTGAACCCTAATATTTTCCAGTATATCAAGAAAAGAGGAGTGGGAATCCTGGGGCATGGTGGAGGATCTGTAGCAAACTACAATTTGGATTGCAGTTTTGCCCAGAGTTAGTTGCACTTGGATAACCTCGGATGCATTATGCTGCGCAACTAGCCTGGAGGTGTGGATATCCTTAATGAATATGGACACACCTCTGCCTTTGATGTTCTGGCCCAGGTTAGATGGCCGAATAGTGTGGTATGAGTTATAACTCATTATAACTTAACATATATAACTTATAACAGTTATAACTGCCTGGTAATGCAGGGGTGCTCTCTAGAGCCTTGAAACAAGTCTCAGTCTCTGCACAGATATCGATGTTCTCCATTTTAAGGAGTGCCTTGAGTGAGTGCATTTTGAGATTTAGACTTCTAGCATTGAGTACCATTACCCTCAGTTTTTGCTTGCCTGTTCCTGTTATGGTGGTGAATTTGTTATTTGAATCTTGCCTAAAAAAGGCACTATAGGGGTGGCAAGACTCTTAACCATGATCTGGAATCCCAGGGGCGACAAGTGCAGGTCATCTCTGGCAAATCATCGTGGTCTGTCAACCATATCGTCCCAGGCAGACAGATACTGGATCCCCTTAGAATGACACCAGAAGCATAGCCAATTGTTGAAGTCAATCATTTTGTCCTTGTACTCAAGTATTATTCTGGGCGATGGCAGGATGCTACTCCGGGCTAGGGTCTTACCTGCCTGGGCTACAAGATCGGAAAGGTCTTCCTTGTCTCTTTTCATGTTGTCCAGGGAGGTACGTCTCAGGTCATTCACACCAACATGGACAATGACAGAGTCATATTTGTCCTTGTGGAGTGACCTGAGTGCGTGGGTTATGTGGCGGATCCTGCACCCGACAGGCAGCTGACAGTAACCTTCTTCTTGTTTAGCCTGGTGAGTGGGACTTCAGTGTGCCTGACCATAGAGTTACCTATGACTAGTGTGTTGGGTATATTGTTTTGCCTTATGGGCTGTGATTTATTGGCACACTGAGTCTGTGGGTTATGTGTCATTTGGGTTGTGTTGGGGTGTGGAGGTTGCTTGCATTTCTGCTTTGGAGGTCTCTGTTGATTGAGCAGATTATTATTGAGAACCTCCATGAATGGTTTTGTGTTTCTATGTGTGAAGTTTGGTGGTGTAGGTTTAGTGGGACTATGTGATGAGTGTTGTGTGGTGCAAGTGTTTACCTTCTCCTCTTGACTGTCAAGTTCAGTCATGGTTGGAGAGAGCTTTACCTCCAGTTTAAAGTGCATCTCTCACAGGTTGTAGTGTTGGGTGGTAGAAGGAAAGGATTGTCTGTGTATGAGGCAATTGCTACATTGCCCCAAGATGCCCAGATACATTAGATAGACAGGCGAGAACACTGGGAGCTGACCCTTGGACATGCCTGAATAAAAAACTACTTTCCTCTAGAAAAGTGAGGAGAGTATAAGAGCCGTTTTTCTCTAAGCAAGTGAGGAAAGTAAGTACAAAAACTGTTTTCCTCTAGGTAAAGAAGGAAGGTTGAGTGCTGTAGTAATTTGTAACTTATTTAGTGCTTACAACAAGTTCTGAACAAGTGCTGAGCACGAATAAGCAAATTCAAGTGCTAAAACTAAGAATCTGTACCTGGATCTTGTGGTAGATATGCTACCTAGTGCTTACCACTCCCACTTATAAGCTAGAATGTTTCCCTCCAACACAGAAAGGCTTGGGGGGCTCAGAAGCTTACAAACAGTCCTGGATACAGCAAATCTGTATCTGGACTAGAGTAGTTACAGGAAAGATGGGAAAGAAGTGCAAACATGGGCTTTTAAATCAGAAAGTTGAAAGAGATGGAAAAACTGCCCAAACAGCAATAAACTACAATTTCTGGGTCAGAAACCACTTTTGTGGTAGATAGGCTATCTAGTGCTTATTCCCACTAATAAGCTAGAAGGCTTCCCTCCAACACAGAAAGGCTTGGGGGGCTCAGAAGCTTACAAACAGTCCTGGATACAGCAAATCTGTATCTGGACTATTTTTTTATTTTATATTTGTTGACCTTGCTAGTCTAACTGGATATATGTCCATTTCCAGTAGAGACCCAGGGAGAAAAGCTCCAACACAGATGAAAGACAGACACATTTTTTTTCTAAAAAAATATACAAGACATAGATGCTATTTCTACACATTTCATAGAGCTATTTACAAAAAGTAGCGCAAGATATTTACTTGTAATAGTAACTAAAAAAAAGTATTGCATTTCTGGTTTAATGTTTTCCTATTACACTACAGGACCTAAGTTTAGTGGAGAGAAACAGAGTTAGTAAAGATATTAGTAGCAGTACTGATAGGTTAATCAGGGTTACAACAGGAGCAAAGCCAGCGAATATTAAGAAAAATTTTGAGTTTATGTTTGAAGAGTGATAAGGTAGGAAGGGAAGTAACTTCACTAGGTAGGTGGTTCCAGTTTTTCCCAGTTGTGTTAGAGAACAGTGAGTCCCCTGCCATGTTATTAGACTTGTTAATGTTAACTAGAAGTCTGTTGGACAAACGTAAGGTATTAAGATTTTTATAAGGAGTTATGAGGTCTGAGAGTATTGGAGTATTATTAGGCTGGTAGAGGATTTTATGGGCAATAATAAGTTGGTTGAATTGAAGCTGATTTTGTAGTTCAAGCCATTCAAGTTGTTTGAGATTATGACAATGGTGGGTTCTGAAGGGCTTACCAGTTGCGAATCTGGCAATGTTGTTATAGGAGGTGGCTAGTTTGATGAGATTAAGTTTTGATAGATTGGTATATATTGGTGAGGCATAGAGGAGAGTAGAGATTAGATGGGAGTGGGCAATGGTAGTTCTTGCTATTGGTATAAGGAATGGCTTGACTGTGTACAGGGAGCCCATTTTTCTGTTAACTGATTTTATAGTGTTGTTAATGTGGGTATCAAAGTTAAGGTTGTTGTCTATTGTGATCCCTAGGAGTTTTGTGCTAGAGTCAGGGGCTATGAGTGTGCCATTTTTAGAGATAATTGCGAAATCTATAGGTGTGGACCTACGAGTAGGAGTAAAGAGCAGGAACTTTGGTTTTTTTTTGGGATTCAGAAGGAGACAGCATTTCAAGAACCAGGTCTAAACTATGTTAAATACTTTCTGGGTTTGGGATTGCAGTTCAGAAGCAGATTTAGCTGTGCAGATTAAAGTAGAATCATCTGCATATTGTATATAAGTTGCATTGGGAATAGCTAAGTAGAGATCATTAATAAAGATTGAAAATAAGAGAGGACCTAGAATGGAGCCCTGAGGGACACCCAATGTGACACGCAGGTGGGATGATAGATTATTCTCCCAGAGTACTGCCGGTTGCCTGTTGCTCAGGTAGGATGAGAACCTTAATTTATCCAATATCTGGACTAGACTAGTTACAGGAAAGGCAGGAAACAAGCTCAGAATTTTTTTTTTGGAAAGTGGAAAGGGAGAAAGGAGAAACAGAAGATAATTCAAAATTAAGGACCTAAGTGGCTTACCCTTCAAAAATGTTCTCTCTGTATTAGGTAGAATGAACTAGTGACACTAGACTGGAATAGAGCTGGGATAGAGCTGAACAGATGGGACTGGTAGGAGTGTCTGAAGTCAAAATATGATCTCACTGTACTTGGTTGAGTGAGCAAATGAGACAGACCCAGGAGGAGAGTTCAAACACAAATTTACAGGATGGGTGGGCATTTCCAAAGCTACCAAGATTAATACCACAACAAGAACTGGGATGGAGGGCGGGAACAGGAAATTCATCACTGGTTTGGCACCTATGTACCTAATGGACACAGGCAGCCTGTAAATGTTTCATCTCCGAAGCCCCTGCTTACACTTATCAAGGGTACCAGAACTTGTCATAGATTTGGGATGTATGGCTAGGCTTAAAAATACCCTTGTGGTCATTAGCCTAGTAAACACCTATGAACCTATGAACAAAATACTTAACTACTACCACTCTACTTTAATAATAAAACTCATACACTTCCCCTCTAAATTAATACATAACTTCTTAAAAATCCCACAGTGTGGTGATGTCTACCCCAACCCAGGCCCCGGAAATTCATCAATTAGTCTAAAAACAAAGAACTAGCCATACAAAACTGTGACTTAACTAACCCTTCTTCATCTACTACCTGAAACTATACCTCTTTCAAGCTGTCCTGTCATTAAACAGCGACCGATCCATACTAATAAAACTAGCACATCAAACCCCTCACCCCATCATTCTCTTACTAGTCTTCCAAAAAATCAAATATTGTCACTATCAACCTCAGTAGCATTTGTAACAAAATTACAAAGCTACATCCATGGATATCACAGTATAACGCTGATATTCTTGCCATCACTGAAACATAGCTTAATCCTAACATGAAAGATTCTGAACTACTCCCTCCAGGCTGCAGTATTATCAGAGCTAATAGGCCCACAAGAAAGGAGGGGTAGCCTTAATTTATCCAAGGTCATACACTCTCTATCCCTATTGAAAGAGCATCCCAACGTTCCAAAATGTCTAAATACTAGTATCATTGCTAAAATTTAACAAAACATAGCTGTTTTTTACAGTCTACTTCCCACCAGTAAATAACAACTTCAGAAGTAATCTTGTCCTGCATAACTAGTTATATATCATATGAAATAAATTATACTAGGAGATGTAAATATTGACTGGGAAAATCTTACATCAGACTTTCCCTTAGGTAGTATACACTTTTACGGTTACACACAAATTATCAAAACACACACTAGATTTAACAATATCACAGTAAAGGTGCAATTCTAGAGTGGAAACTGGTCTTTAACCCTAGTAAATTTACATCCACTGGAAACTATCCAGAATCACTTAGCAACCACCTTCCAGCTTATACCCATAGAAATACTACCCACCAACCTAACACTCACAAACTTAAAACAACTTGAAACCTTTCTAAATTCAGTATAGATTCCTTCAGTAGTACTTTAAAGCCTTTAATGTGTCTGTCCTAAAAACTCTTCCACTCCACAAGGCAGACAAAACTTTTAACACCGTGTTCTTAAATACTTTAAACAGTCACAGCTAGATCCTACTCTGCAAAAAAAGAGTGACAATTAACTATGGCTCATTACCCAGACAAAAGCTACAATGTCTAACAAGCACAAAGTTTGGAAAGAATAGCTTAAAGTTAAAACTCCCTATAGCCTGCAACTTTACAGACTGTTGTGCAATCTGAGTAAAAGGAAAAAGTTAACTTATATAAAAAGACAATATTATACCCATCTACAACTTCAACAAAAAAATGACCCCATAAATTCTGCCATCAATATATAACTTGTTACATCTAGGCTCAAGCAAGGAACCCAGCCCTTCTCATAATAGCTGTCTACTAGAAATTGCAACCTTATTCAATACCTACTTCATAGAAAACATAACCTCCCTAATTAGAAACTCTTCACCCCATCTAGTGCTTCTACCACCCCGTTAATAACACCCAGTCTCAGTAATTCAGCAAACAATAGTATATACCAAAACCAGCAATCTCTATACAACATACACACTATCACTTCCTTTACCCTCCAACCCCGATACCCCCATCTGAACCTAACTTATCCTTTATTTCCATTGCTAGCAGTTTCCACTTCAGACCTGTCTCCACATCAATGATTTAAAAAAAATCCTACTTAAACTCAAACCGTGCTCTACTACAGATGACAACCTCGGACCTGAATACTTAAAGATAGCTACTGATGCCATAGCATACCCACTCTCTATCCTTTATCAATATATCAATATCTGAATCCTATTTACTCTCACTATGGAAAAAATCTAATGTTATCCTTCTTCATGAAGTTGGAATCTCAGCTGACGTCTCTAACTTTCAACCTATTGCAATATTATCACCTATCTCAAAAATTCTTGAAAGATATATTCATAAGCAACTCTTCCACGATCATCTACAAGAACAGTTCTTTACATCCACCCAACAAGGCTTTTACCCAACACACAGTACAAGTCCAGGTCTCCTATCATTCACTAACACCATAAGCAAATAAAGGGACTCAAGTAAACTTGCTTCCTCGTTATTTCTTGACCTGACAAAAGCTTTCCAGACAGTGGTTTCTTACCCTAAACTCCTGTAAAAACTTCTCAGTTTGGATTATCCTATTCTTCCTTACTGTGGTTCAAGAGCTATTTAACTGACAGGCTCCAGTCTGTGAAATGGCAGAACACTCTCTCTCCATACCTGCAAGTCTTCACTGGTGTACCCCAAGGCTCTATACTTGGTTCCCTCTTCTTTAATATCTCTCTATACCTCTGTACGTCCAGCCTCTCTCATACAATACCCTGATGATTTGGGTACCTATTATTAATCGACCATTTTAAATGTTGAATACTGGAAGTTCGAACAGGGAAGTTCGAAAAATAGAAATGTCGAAGCCGCGGAAATTCACATTCTTTCCCAGGGAAAGAATTCGGTCGGCTGGTTCCACAGCTTTAACATTTTCTGTACTGTGGTGCGAAAGTTATGGATCGGGTTAAGGTAAGTGTGTGAGTGTGACGGACGTTGGGGTTAGGGTGCGGGTAAGGTAAGTGTGTGAAAGTGACGGACGTCAGGGCTAGGGCGTGGGTAAGGTAAGTGTGCAATAGTGATGGATTTTAGGGTTAGGGCGCAGGTAAGGTAAGTATGTGATAGTGATGGACTTTAGGGTTAGGGCGCGGGTAAGGTAAGTGTGCGATAGTGATGGACTTTAGGGTTAGGGTGTGGATAAGGTAAGTGTGCGATAGTGACAGACCTTAGGGTTAGGGCTTGGGTTAAGGTTAGTGCATTGATACTTGTGTATGTAAGGTGTAGCATAGGTTTATTAGCTTTTGGTGTGCGTGTGTTGTGTGTGTATTTTTCAGAACAGCAATTTTTTTCCCTGGGAAAAAAACTGCTGTTCTGAGGTTTCGATGTTGTCATATTTCGAACTTCCAAGTTCGAACATATGGTGTTCAAAATTTTGGAAGTTTGATTATATGACATAGACCCGATAATTCTACATTTATATGTCCATCTAATTATTTGCCTCAACTTCTCCATATCTTCCAAGAAGCTTTTACCTCAGTTGAGAAATGGCTCCATAATGCCCAGCTCAACCCTAAAAAACAAAATTATTGCTATTTTTCCCCAAATCACACATCTAATAAAGTGAATTTCAAAATCATTTAACTAAACAAAACTGAAATTGAAGTAGACTCCCATACAAAACTTCTTGGACTCATGATAGATGATAACCTTAAATTTGTCCTGCATGTTCAAAAATAACATAAAGATTCACCTAAAATTAGGAATGCTCTACAGGCATAAAAAAATAGCAACACCACCAAAACCACTCTTGCCACTGTCTATCTTCTCCCATCTCCCATATAGTGTGCACCCATCCTAAACAACCTTCAGACTACAGTTAAAAATAAATTGGAGATATGCTATAATAGGGCTGCAAAATTTGCCACCAACAAACCATAGCGCAGCCACCACTGTATTGCCCTTAAGGCTTTGATTTGACTTGAACTACCTCAACACTTAGATCTCCATACACATTATTCACAAAGTTGATGACTGCTCTGCCTCTGCTCCTAGTCTCCATTCCATTCACCCTAATAGACTACTTCAGTCTAATGAACAACATCTTCTCAGTATATAAACCCAACAAATCCTCTGTTCAAACTCTCTAATACTCTTGTCACTAAAAATTGAATTCTGTCCCTCTGCAAATGAGATCTTCCTCTAACCTGTCTAACATCATACTACTACTAAAAGAGTACCTAAATAAAACCTGTCTCTGCTCCTGCACTACCCCAGGCTGAGCTAGTCCCTCCCTCTTTCCACCACCCACATACTTTGACAATGTTCAGAGGGAAGGAATTAGTAAAATCTATTTCTTACACAAATATCAAATATATTTTTGCCTAAGCTGTATCTCTGTTCCAAGTGTGTTTAATGTCACCTTTATAAGCTACAACCTGTAAATACTCTGTCTATTGACACAGTGTTCTTTTCAGCTTGTTATAGCTGTCCAAATATTGGCAGTATATGTTGGTTCACACTGTATGAGCTGAAGCTGACTTTTTACTTAATTAATGTCATTCTTCTGCATTAGGCTTTATAAGAACGTTATTTAACTGTAACCATATTATGTCAATGTGGAGATTTTCTCCCCAGGACTTTGCTGAAAATGGGATATTATCCTTGTCAGACTTTCCTGGTTTCCTCTGGGTGTTTAGTTTCCTCCCACATTCCAAAGACGTGTTTGGAGCATTTCTTCCCAGGCCTCTGCTGAAAATGGGCTCTGACGCTGTTGGACTTTCCCGATAAACAAATGTTAAATAAAAATAAATAAATAAAATTGTATATCCAATACACAAGTAATATCTGCTGTTACATATTTACACCACACTACAGTAAAGCACATGGCATCATTATTCATATTATTTACATTAACAGACAGTACAGAGAAATTATCTTCCTCCTTTTTTAATTTTTTGTATTTTTTGGGCCTATAACCATTTGTTTTCCTGTGACATACTCTACTTCCAAAAGATGTAATCCCAGAAGAGTGTTCTCACTCTGAAGGTTCAGTAAGAAGTACACCAAACTTACTCTCACGTGCAAAGTTGCTAGTGCCATTTGTTGGTAGGGATGAGTCAGTACCATATAACCAAAAGCACACCACAGCTGAATTTTAATAGTTAATTTATTCTTTAATAATGATTTTTAACAATGATTGATTAATTGGAGTTTTAATTGAGCAAACTATTTAAGGTTGGATTGGGTTATTCAATATTTGTTCTGATGAAGTCCCTTGTATTATGGAAAGAAAGCGCTTAATGTAGATTACATTGTTTTATGTGTTATTAAAGTTGGTTGGTTCTTCAACAGCTGTGGTGTGCTTTTGGTTATATAGTTTTGGACTTTTGGATTTATGAGTCAGTGCCAGTTGGTTCATAATTAATAAGAGCTTCTACTTCCCCACTATGCCCTTGTTTCAAACCTCTTAATATATTTTCAGCAGACTATGTTGATAAGCACACAGCATAATCACAAACATCCTGGTTATCTATATGTAAGGTAGTATTAGTAACAGTATCCATTCTGCAGTGCCCCTCACCTACATTTTATACAGTGAGGCTGACAAGTTTTGGCAGTCTGGCCTTCATTAAATGAGTAGCATCTCCACAAAAAATAAATATATATTATAGTCTGTCTTATACAAGGTTTAGAATAAAGGGTAAATTAATATTTTTCTATCACTTATTAAAGTCACCTCACATTCTCATTCACTAGTCCATATGTTCCTGTCATAAATATCAATAATAATATAAACCGCTGAAAATAATGCAAAATGGCCTCTTCAGAAAGAATGTATATTCTAAACTGCAAAACACTTTTTTTCACAAAGTCTTGTAACCGTTAAGAAAACATAATTAACTGAAGAAAAAAAACACAAACTGTCGAGTCCACACAAGTTAGCAAATCCAAAAGAACTCGCTAACAGGTGCTCTGGATACAATAAAAGCACGTTTCAAGTAAAGCTATAACAAGTTTTTTTATTAAGCGTTCTTCTTAAAATCCACTTTTCGTCGAACCACTTTTGCTCAACTTCCTCAGATGTATAATAAAATCAACAAATCAAAAAACATTTTACAGCGTTTCAATCACTTTTAAATCTCGTGCCCTCTACTCATGTGACTTTAGCTACAAAATGTATTGGTTCTCTGTTACAAATCATGAATAAATTAGTTAAATAGATAAATTAATATTAATTAATTATTCAAATGCCAAATAAAATATATATACACATTCTGTAGTCCTCGTTAACTCATTATAAATATGTTACAAAAATCATAACCCTCCTTGCTCACGACTAATATCTTTACTAAAACCTTTTAAAAATAAGTTGAAATGTTTTGCATATATATTTTTTTGTATATATATTTTTACCGAACAATCTTAAAAGATATGTGTTAACCCAGACATATCTCAGAATAAAACCTTATGTCTAGAAGCACAATACTTTGTAAATAAGTGAACTCTACACAAAAAACCAAACCACATAGAACGTACATGTCTTTGCTTCAGCTACAATTTCCAAAAGGTTACCCTAGAATTTGTTATTAAAAATAATAGTTGTTATTATTATAAAGCATTAATAACTGTATTCTTACAACTTAAAACAACTCTATGTAATCAATAAGAATCGGCACTACTTTAACATAGGTGCCATGATGTTGTTGTAATGTATATATGGCCACATACTAAATCATAGAGTAAAGATTAAAAAATACTTTATAACTACTTTATTACTACCTCGCCTTAGTATTTGGACTACTTATGTTACCAACTGATAACTGACTACAATGTTACCTAAGCAAATTTTTAAGACGAAGAATACACATAATAGAACTACATTCATTGATTCCTGGATATTGGCATGCATTTAATCTCAGTTGCCATATTAACTCACTTTTCTCCAGTCTCAATGATTCAGGGCCACCTCTACCATCACTATGTAGTTGTTGTATTACTCTGAATTTAAAACTGTGACCTTCGTGTTCATTTACATGTCTAGCCAATGCATTTTCTACTTTAGATCTACTAATACAATAAAGGTGTTCATATATTCTTTCACATAATTTTCTGTCAGTTTTACCTATGTAGAATGCTTGACATAGGTTACACTTCGCTAAATATATAACTTGTTTACTTTGGCAATTAAATTTGCCCTTAGTTTCAAATGTCCTATTCCTGACAGTAAATTTCATCCCTTCATCAATGTTTTTACAACACCTGCATATATTACATTTGTACATTCCTGCTCTGGGGTGTACCCTCGTGTGTTCAGACTCCAGAATCGCTTTCAGATTACTACCTCTTCTGTAAACTACCTTAGGTCTTGCTGGAACTAACGTTCTCAACTGGCTATCACCTGTTAGCATTGACCAGTTCTTATTGATAATGTTTACTACACCACTAGCATCCAATGTGTATGTACAGATAAAGTAAAGAGGGTTCAAAGTGTTTTTCCTGTTTCTCACCATTTCCTGTTGGCCTTTGATGTTATTCATTATTGGTGTATAAATCCCCATTTTCCTTTTATGCCTTACTTCACTTATTGAATCTTGTATTAAAGGAACTGGGTAGCCCCTTTGAGTGAAGAATGTGAACAGTACGTCGCATTCTTCTTCGAAGTTTCTGTCTCTTGAAACCATTCTTGCAGCTCTTACCAGTTGGCTCTTCACTACTGATTTCTTCTGATGTGAAGGGTGACAACTGGAATACTGCAAAAAAGAGTTAGAATAAGTTTCCTTACAGTAGATTTTCATCACAAATGTCCTAGTCTGATAATCCTTACTTAGTGCAACGTCTAAGTAAGCTATTTTGTCCCTATTGTATGTATAAGTAAATTTCAAAAAATTAGTACTGGTGTTGAAAAACTCTACCATGTGTTTTAACTCCACTTCATTACCCTTAAACAGAACAAAAATGTCGTCCAAAAATCGTGTGTAAAGACAAAGCTGTTCCTGGAAAGTGGGGTGTGATAACACATATATTCTTTCCCAATTTGCCATAACCAAATTGGCAAAGCTGGCGCCACAAGGGGAGCCCATGGCTACCCCAATTTGTTGATGGTAAAATTTCTTGTCAAAACTTACATAATTATATGACAGAACAATATCGAGTAGTTCTTCTATTAAGTTTATTTCTGCATCTGGAGCACCATGTTGTCTCAACATGAAAGATACCCATTCTATACCCCCACAATGTGGGATAGATGGGTAAAGATCTTTTACATCTATGGTGAGAAACAACAAGTCCTCGTCAAATGCACACTTGTTTAACATTTCCAGAAATGACCATGAGTCTTTAGAAATCTGCGGTTCCAACATGACATATTTCTTTAAGGTAGTATCCACTACCTTAGCACATGAATACATGATGCTATGTCTTGCATCTACTAAGGGGCGCATTGGAGGATTGTCCACACTTTTATGTACCTTCGGAATCCCAAAAAGGATCGGGATTCTAGGTGCTGGTTGGACCAAATAGTTGTATACTGATTTATCAACTTTTGCCTCTATGTATAAGTCCTCAATAAAGGTTCTAATCCTTCTATAAGCCACATTTAACTCATTCCTTGATACTTCAATATATGTCTCAGTTTCAAATATCTCTGTCATTCTTTTGTTGTAATCATAAATATCCATTATAGCAATTCCACCCCCTTTGTCCGGTTTCATAAACCGAACTGGTGCCTGACATAGGAATTTTAAATTCTCTCTGTCTTCTGCACTGATGTTATGTCCACATTTTCTACCTCTATGTCTTGCTCCAGATGTATCTAAAATGTTTTGCATATCTAATTCACAAATTTGTTCAAACAATGTTATCAAGGGGTGGAATGGGGGGTTATAAAAACTTGCTACATAGAAATCATTTGTGTTATTAGAATGGTCACCCATTAAAGCAACTAAATTCAATTTCCTACTAAAAAGTTTAAAATCAATCAGTATACTTACTATGTCCAAGTTTGTTGAAGGAACAAAAGTGTGGCCTTTTGCCAACAATTCAATCATATCTTCTGTTATAGTAACTTCTGAGTAATTGAAGATTTTAAAATCCATGTTACTGTTAAGTAACACTTGACATTTACGTTCAGTTACAGGGCTAGAACTCAGTTCACTTCCTATTACCAATTGTTCCTCTTCTGTTCTTTCCCGTTTTCCCCTTCCCTTTTGTTGGTACAAAGTTCGAGGCTCTCCTCTGAAAATTTACGTTGTTCGCTACATTTGAAAAGTTGTTGTAGTTCCCCCTGTTGTTAGCAGCTATCCTTTCACTCCGACTTACTGTCCCACTTTCTTCAGCAGAGTTAGTGGGTTGTTGTTGGTTGTTATTAGTAATAGGTGTTACCAGTCGATCCTGATGTATCTCCCTATTCGAACCTTCGTTTGGCAAAAAGTTCCCCTGTGATAATGGAGGTTTAGGGTATGCCACCCCTAGTTCATACTCTCTTAAATATCTTTTAATTTTTAAAATTTTAATCATGTTAATTTTTGACATATGTTGGTCAATACTGTCAAAAATTCTCTCGTATTCATATTGGTATCTTAGAAAGTCACAATCTTTTTTAATTTCTGAATCCAACTGGTTAGTTTCTATTACTAATAAATCTGCTGCTAATTGGTAGTGATGGCAAAAAGTCGTTAGTAGCTCTATCCCATGTTTGTCAAATAAATTAATCAAGTCTTTATAAAAACTAGAATTTTCTGTTAAACCAGTTGGGTATTGCCAAACTCTTAACCCTTTTGGGATAATCTTCAGATGTGTACATTCTTGGAAATACGCTATTTCTAGCTGTATTTTCCTTAATTTCACTAATTTTTCATCAAATAAGTTCATTTTAGTAGCCAAATCATGTCTTACCTCACTTGAAATGTTCTCATTATTCTGTGTGACCGCTTGTGCAAATGTAAACGGTCTGTTAACCCAGGAGTTCAAGTCAAAAGACAGTATCGAAGACCCATCATTATTGTCCATAATGTTGGGTCCAGGCTGTAATCCTTCACCGCGGGTGTTAGCCAGATTCTCAACAGACCTACTGTTTGGGACTGTTGCTCCTGAGTTGTTAGATAGTCTTTGTAAAGGGCCCACTTCCCTGGTATTAACCAAGAAATTTGAACTCACAGGTTGTGGTAAAGCACTTTGAGAAGGAGTCAATTCATCCATCCTTTCTGATAACCCATCCACTTTTTGCGATAATAGTTCTATGAGTGCCGAAAGGTTACACTCATTGTCTGATTGGCTTCGTACCGGAGAAACGCTGGGTGCAAGTTCAGAATTCATCACAAAACACCAAAAACGAACTGAAGAAAAAAAAACACAAACTGTCGAGTCCACACAAGTTAACAAATCCAAAAGAACTCGCTAACAGGTGCTCCGGATACAATAAAAGCACGTTTCAAGTAAAACTATAACACGTTTTTTTGTTAAGCGTTCTTCTTAAAATCCACTTTTCGTCGAAATACTTTTGCTCAACTTCCTCAGATGTATAATAAAATCAACAAATCAAAAACCGTTTTACAGCATTTCAATCACTTTTAAATCTCGTGCCCTCTACTCATGTGACTTTAGCTACAAAATGTATTGGTTCTCTGTTACAAATCATGAATAAATTAGTTAAATAGATAAATTAATAATTAATTATTCAAACGCCAAACAAAATATATATACACATTCTGTAGTCCTCGTCAACTCATTATAAATATATTACAAAAATCATAACCCTCCTTGCTCATGACTACAATATCTTTACTAAAACCTAGTAAAAGGTACACCCCAGAGCAGGAATGTACAAATGTAATATCCAGGAATTAATGAATGTAGTTCTATTATGTGTATTCTTCGTCTTAAAAATTTGCTTAGGTAACATTGTAGTCAGTTATCAGTTGGTAACATAAGTAGTCCAAATACTAATGCGAGGTAGTAATAAAGTAGTTATAAAGTATTTTTTAATCTTTACTCTGTGATTTAGTATGTGGCCATATATACATTACAACAACATCATGGCACCTATGTTAAAGTAGAGCCAATTCTTATTGATTACATAGAGTTGTTTTAAGTTGTAAGAATACAGTTATTAATGCTTTATAATAATAACTATTATTTTTAATAACAAATTGTAGGGTAACCTTTTGAAAATTGTAGCTGAAGCAAAGACATGTACGTTCTATGTGGTTTGGTTTTTTTGTGTGGAGTTCACTTATTTACGAAGTATTGTGCTTCTAGACATAAGGTTTTATTCTGAGATATGTCTGGGTTAACACATATCTTTTAAGATCGTTCGGTAAAAATATATATACAAAAAAATATATATGCAAAACGTTTCAACTTATTTTTAAAAGGTTTTAGTAAAGATATTGTAGTCGTGAGCAAGGAGGGTTATGATTTTTGTAACATATTTATAATGAGTTAACGAGGACTACAGAATGTGTGTATATATATTTTGTTTGGCGTTTGAATAATTAATTAATATTAATTTATCTAACTAATTTATTCATGATTTGTAACAGAGAACCAATACATTTTGTAGCTAAAGTCACATGAGTAGGGGGCACAAGATTTAAAAGTGATTGAAACGCTGTAAAATGGTTTTTGATTTGTTGATTTTATTATACATCTGAGGAAGTTGAGCGAAAGTGGTTCGACGAAAAGTGGATTTTAAGAACGCTTAATAAACAAACTTGTTATAGTTTTACTTGAAACGTGCTTTTATTGTATCGGGAGCACCTGTTAGCGAGTTCTTTTGGATTTGTTAACTTGTGTGAAGAAAACATAATTCCAAGGATATACAAAAAGGTTTGCTTCAAACACAGTAATAAATTTATGCAGAAGTTATTGTTGTTTGTCTTTCGGCTTTTCCCTAGTAAGGGGTCGCCACAGCAGAACTCCGGTCCACTAATGATTGGCAGTAGATTTTTACGAAACGCAGAGGTACCAGCTGGATGCCCAACCTTCAACGAAGGCACGCCCATTTACGCACACATGTCTTTTGAACGCTACCCAACTGCGGGGAGGACATGCAGACTCCACACAGAAGGCACTCCCAAGCCCAGCCGAGAATCAAAAGGGAGAACCTCTTGCTGTGAGGTAACAATGCTACCGCCGTACCACCGTGCAGAAGTTATTAAAGTATGAAAAGTAAAAAATGTAGAACTTTTCATCATCCAAATGAATAAGGGAATGAATCATAGAAGGCATTAAACCTAAAGACACAACAGTAATGCCCCACTTGATATATAATGGCAATGTCATTTTTAAACGAAATATGAACATTAGGTCACTATTTTCCAGCTAATCTCAATTTTATACAATACACTCTCTCTGCTACAACAGCAACATCTTTTCAGCTTCCTAACCTGTGGTAAGTATTGTAATTGACTTATTCCATTGCACATCACTGACTGTTGTTTGCTGAACAGTAGAAGTTGTTGGTGCCCTCTTCAAGCTAGGAGTGTAAAGTTCTTCCTTGGGACTTAGAGGAAAACACTTTTCTATAGCATCATTTCAAGAAAATGCAGTAGTATGACTTATTTCATCCTCAGAAAGCATACTACAAGGTGTAGTTTCATCCAAACCACTATCAGACAAATCAGTAAATTGAGTTTGACTAGTTTGTGACTCCGATAAATTTAGAGATAATGAAGAAACCGTATCTGCATCAGCAGCACTAATATCAACTGTAACAGGCAATGGATTATCATCATCTCTACTACTTTCTCAGAAAAAGACTGACTCTGTACTTTTATAGTTTCCTTCATATTGCCTCTTTCTCTGCAGCTGATGAGAGGTGCTGTATTTCAAAATGTCCTGGTCTTTACTGCTGCCTCTTTTGTGAATCATGGTCATAATCTTTGTAGCTAGTTCTATAAAACTTTCCCATAAAGTACAGATCCTCCTGGCCCGCAATATTTTCTGAATGGAATGAAATGCAGATGTAGCAGATAATTTTTGCCATGCAGAAAAATTCAAGGTGGCTTTGGGTTTCCTGTAGAAACTAGTAATGATCATTTTGCCAAGACTGCTTACAAGTGTTCAATATTAATATCTCATTATATCATTGCTAAAAAAATAGCAATTTAAAGCCACATCTGTTCTCAGCAATATTTATGAGAACCTGATGGAGTAGATGAGTGCCTCCTTTGTGCTTATAACAACTGATGCCATATCACTGTGAAACAATTGCTCTCAGCCTCGTATACTACTTTAACATGTCATATCAATGATCAGACAGTTGTGATCATATAACTGCCTTGTGCTTCCACATAAGCATGTTTTCTTAGCCGAATTTGCAAAATTGCAAAAGGTGACCACTTTCTGCATACAACAGCATAGTAGCTTATTTCAGCCAACTCTCTCCCTTACTCAGATACTTATATGCTGCTTCCAATAAGCCATATCAATGACTGTATAACAGGAATCATTTCATTTCTTTTTGTCAGCAAAAAGGGTGCAACCTTCTGTCAGGTGTCACCATCTTCTTCACTAACAAAATCAAGCAGCTAGGTACTATCCTAAATGTCACACTTTCATTAGAACAGCAAATATACACAAAACTAAAAAAATGCAAGATTATAGCAGGAAGAATATACAAATAATAATATTTCATTACAACTACTACCCTGGAACACAACAGAATACATTTTGGCAGTGTCATGTACATTAGCCCCATAGATTCTCTAATTTCTCAACTAGATTAAGTGTATAACAAACAGAAAAATTATCCTTAGAGTATTTCTAAATACCCATCACTACAGTCTAGTAGAAAGACATTCCTGAATTTCACTAAAAAATAAACTGCACTACAACCTCCTGTGCAATGCCCACAGGTACCTTCACCCTAAAAATAACTAAACACTCTCAGAACTAGTTCTTCATTGCCACCTTCTAAGATAATTGCAGTCATCTCAAAACACACCAGTTCAAACAGTTTTAAGACTTGCATGGAAATGTAGGATTTAAAAAATACCTAGTGAAATATAGAGCAACCCCCCAGCTTCCAGTGCAAAATTAGAAACAGTTACAAAAACAAAAGAAAACTAAATTTACACTTAGTTAGCCGGTTAAAATGTTGCTGCTTATCCCCCTATTTAAGTCATGAAGTACATATGTCAGTTCACCTGTGCGCATTTAGTACAGTATTGGAAAACTCTGGAGGACTAGAACAGTTGAGACCACTAGTTTGATGAAAAAGACAGCGTTTATTACATACAAATGAAAACAAATGCAAGTTCTTCCAATTAAAACAAAAGTTTTATGAGTAAGCAATCACACTTAACTCAGTCTTCTCAGTCTTCTACTCAGTCTTATATTGCTGGGAAACATTCTCTTTTAGTAAGTCTCACTGCATTCCTCAACCAGGAGCATTTTCCAATTTCTCTGTCCATGTCCTCATTCACTGTGGATGATTCTCTCTCCCAGGACTGCTGCTTTGGAGACCAAGTCCTCTTTCAACAAAGACAGCCCTCTTCCTGGTATGTCCTCTTTTGCTTACACCAATACATCCAGATATCAGTGTTCTTACACAGATACATTCAACTTAATGAAACAGTTCTCATTTAAAGAAATATATATTTTTTTTACAACGAATTCTATATAACACTACTACAGACATGTGCAATGAGCTCTTTATAATACTGCTACCAATATTTACATAACATTTTATATTCATTTTGAGTCACTCATACTCATCCAAATGATGAGAACCACCATGCTATGCTGTTCAGTTTCAAATGATGTATTGGATGGGCGGAGTACCTAAGACAGTCCATCACATTTGTGGTGGGATAAGCCTGTCAATGCAGTACTTTACTTTACCTTTGAATGGTTATAGTGCATTTAATGTAGTTAGTATTCTGGCCTTCTATAACCATTCTACTAGTATCTCCAGTTGATGGATTAGAATGATGTCATATTTTATAATGGTGTCCTACTTCCTCCAATCATTACAGCTCCCTATCTCCAGTTGATGGATTGGAATATTGTTATATCTTATAATGCTCTCCTGTTTCCTACAATTATTACAGATCCTGTCTGTTTTCTTAGGTTTTGAAACTGACAGTATGGTGGTGTATTCATTCTGAGACTCCTTCATTATACCACCTTTAAGCAACTTCATTGCTGCTTACTGTATAGCCTTTCTTTGAGAATCTGTTATTCTGTAGTGTTTTAAGACCACCTTTGCCATTTTAGTAGTTTTACCACAGTTTTCAGTCAGATTTGCTCTGTTAGACACTTCTGAAAATACTTCCATACTCCCTAACAGAAGTTTCCTTAGTTCTTGTTTCTATGGTTTAAATAGTAAACCATTTACCTGAACTGCAGGCATAGAGGTCATTTCTCCTTCTTGATCAAATTCATCTGTATCTGTTTTTAGTCTAACTACACATATTTGTTCTTTCCATGGTTTCAGTATGGCAATATAGTATATCTGTTCTGACTTTCTCAATTTTTTTCTAATTCATTTTGTCTAGTACTACAAATGGACCCTACCTTTTATCTAAAATGTTTTCTTATGGTGGAACCAAAATGATCATCTAGCCTCCAGTTTTAAATTACCTTCATTGTGTATTTAAATTACAGTTAAGTTGAGATGACAGGACTGCCCTGCATTGCTGAAAATGAAGTCCCGTGAGAAGATGGCAAGAATTTCTGATCACTGAAATATTTTAACTGCACAACTATCTAAACAGGTATCCTCCCTGCATTGAAGTTTTTCTCATTCAGCTTTAATGTCTACAGATGTACAAAATATCTAATTTATGTGCTAGTACAACAAATCCCTTTTGCCACAGAGAATGCTGCACACACACATTCTGCATTTTATACTGCAAACTACAGTTGGCCTCTGAACACTCACTTGTGTACAGTTTCTGGATAGTCTTTATTAATATCACTACATAATCGTTATTAGTATCACTATATATTTTTTTCTAAAGTGTTTTGTTTCCAGGTGTCTGTCTTACTCATAATGTTTACTTTTGTTAGTAATTTTACTGCACTGTTTTTTAGGAGGACCAACCTTTGTCCAAGAAATTCTTTTATCTTTCCCATTAGAATAACTTGTTATTACACTTACTGACTAAACATTTTGAGCTTTGCTATTACACTTTAGGGGGTGTTTCCCTGGTGCACATTCACAGTTTTAGCTTTGATACAGGCATAATAACATTTAAGTTGCACAGATGCTGCTTTGGACAACTGATGCATCCATAGATTCTAAAATTCCTATAACCTTCATGTCATCCTGTTCTTGTTGAGTGTCTTGCTTTATCACATCCCTTCCACTTTTCAAAATATCAACTGTAAACTCTTCTTAAAATTTAACAGGATTAACTGAAGGTTAGTCAATTCTGGAGTTTGAAGGCCAGCTTTTCATGAGGTAGAAAGGACTCTCTCCTCCTCACCTGCCAATATAAGTACTGGGGATAAGTGCCAACTTTTCTCAGAGAAAAAGCATCTCATGCCAGTATTCTTTAGTGTCAGTTGCTATCTCTGCTGTGTTTCTTTTTTCTTGTTCACTTTCTTTATGAACCTGATGCCTAGAACATTCTTCTTTTGCTTAGCGTTCTTGTATTGTAGCTTAGCAGGAATATACTTAGGGGTTTGTTGATGATTATCTTTTCTGTCTCTCTTCATCACCTTTTCTTTTTCTTGTCTTCTCTGTGGTCCTTTGTCTCCTCTAAATGTTCTTCTATTGTCAAGGTTCCTCTCCATCTGCAAAGGAATGGTTGGCTTTACTTACCTCCTTACTTATTGTTGCCAAGAGTTTACCTTTTGAAGTCTCTGTACTATACTGACAGAAATAGATTTAGAACTCTGAGCAGGTAGTTTCTCCATTAACTAACCTGCTATATTCTACCTTGTTATGTTTCTTCTTCTCAACATCTGCCTGCTACTTAAAATTCTCCATTTCTAGGAATTTGTATTTTAGCATGAAAGAAAGTTTTGAATTCAGCTTAAGTTTTGTATTTTCATGCTTCCAAATTTCACTCTTGGAATATGACTTCTCAGAGAAGGATTCTTCTCTTTAGTTTTGCTAGTAATTTTTACTCTCTGCTTTGTAACATTCTCAAGCTGCACTGACATTTTGACTCTAGACTTGGTAACACTTTCCTGCTACAATGTTACTACACAAGTATTTTTCATTCCTAGGCTGCTATGTCATAGCAGGCTACAACATTTAATGTGTAAGTTCATCCCTTTTGTTGATTCTGTTCTTGCAGGCTGGATGGTCAGAGGTGTATGTTGACATACTTAAGCTCTTCTTTCTGTATCTTTAGCCACACTGTTATACTGTTATGCTTTTTTAATAGTATGCAGTGAGTTTGTTGGATTTATATACTCTAATGAATATGCCTGGTGGTTGCCTCCTCTTTATGTAAGTCAAGCAGATGCCCATCTGTAGGCTTATTCACTTGCTGGTTCCATTCCCAATACTAATAGGGTTGTCTATCAAAAGAAATCCCTTCTTTTAACTGCCTCCACAAGTCTTTACAGCAGGAAAATATATCCCTATTACATCATATGCTAAATTGGGGAAGACAGAAACAGAATGGGCTACCTCCCCAAATGTACCACCTTCCCTAATGATATTCCTGTTGAGCCACATATATAATTTCATTGAAACTATTGACTTCTAAACAAGTTACTATCTTCAAATCAATGAGACTAACAGAACCCTATATGATATTTAAACAAATGCAGGGTGAAATACTGAATTTGATGCACTAAGTATTTGGAGTTCCTGCTTCTGATTGCATGTGTAAAATTAATGTTTATAACAAAAGTCCGTATATACTAATCACTTCATTATTTTAGTTACATTATTTAAATTAGCATGTAATATGTTAGTGTGCATGTCTTCAGAATGTTTTTGCAGGCTGCTCTGTCATGACAATTTTAGTGTGCAAATTCCTTTCTTTTGTATATTTTGTTCTTGCAGACTACATGGTTAGATATACATGCTGGCTCATCTCTTTAATTAGTGCAAGTTCAGTATGGATGGCGCAGTGGTGCAGCGGTAGCATTGTCACCTCACAGCAAGAGGTTCTCCGGTCGATTCTAGGCTAGGGTGCCTTCTGTGTGGAGTCTGCATGTCTTCCCTGCATTCATATGGCTTTCCTCCGGGTAGTCCTGTTTCCTCCCACATTACAAGGACATGCATCTGGAGCATTTCTCCCTGGGCCTCAGCTTAAAATTGGCTTCATTCCAAGTTGGACTTTCCCGGTTAACAAATGATAAATAAATAAATAAATTCTCACTGTCCCTAGTGAAACTGTTGTATCCTTAGGTCTTTCTAATAGTATGCATCAGTCTTTGTTAGATTAACACATTCTATTTAATGTGTATAATGGTAGCTCCCCTCTTAGGCAGAGGGGCATCTGTAGGCTTATTCACTTGCTACTTCCCCTCCCCACAGTGATACTGTGATCTGTCAAAAAAAAAGACCTTGTTCTGACTGCCCCCACAACTCTTCAAAGAGAAGAAAATTATCATTTCATGTGTTAAATAGGGAATAGTTGCATACTGTTTGGTTAGCTTTTGCACACCCTTCATCAACTTTATTACAAGCTGAGATAAGTATAAACTTGCTGTGTTATAAGACAGTACTGAATTTTATTTTTTCTGTTTATTGTTTCATTGAATGTTGTGTTAAAAATAGTACTGCATTTATCTGCCTATTTATTTGTTTACTGAAAATTGGAAGCTCTCTCTCTGTCTCTCCCTGTCTGCAGTTAGTTTATTCATCTCACTTCATTGTTATTTGGTGTAGATGTCTTAGCCTAGAGGGATTCTATGTGCCTTTAAGTATTAGTCCCTTATCTCTGAAATTATTTCTGCTGAATAGTTGCATACTGGAGCTGTTTGGTTAGCTTTTGCACACCCTACATCAATTTTATTACAAGCTGAGATAAGTACAAACTTGCAGTGTTATAAGATAGTACTGCATTTTATTTTTTCTGTTTATTGTTTCATTGAATATTGTGTTAAAAATAGTACTGCATTTATCTGCCTGTTTGTTTACTGAAAATTGGAAGCTCTCTCTCTTGTCTCTCCCTGTCTGCAGTAAGTTTTCCCCACCCACCCTCCCTGTTCTTGTTGTGGTATTAATCTTAGTGGCTCTGGAATTCACCGCCCCTCCTGTACATTTGTCTTTGAACACTCCTCCTGGGCCCATCTCATTTGCTCACTCAACCACGTACAGTGAGATCATATTTTGATTTCAGACACTCCTACCATTCCCATCTGTTCAGCCCTATCCCAGCTCTATCTCAGTCTAGTCTCATTAGCTCATCCTGCCTAATACAGAGAGAACATCTGAGTAGGCATACCCACTTAGGCCCTGAACATGTCTGAGTGAAGACTGCTGGAACTGGGCTCAGTTCTGAGTTTTTTTTCCGGTTAATTGGGTGATTTGTTCAAATCAGTTTGCTTGTTTTCTATTGTTATATAAAAAAAACAGTTTGCACTTTATCTGCTTTTACTGTATTTGTGTTTCTTCCTACTTTATTACCTTATTTTGCTTTTGCCTCTTCTTAAAAGTACTCGCTTGTGTTTATTCTGCTGCATTTATTACTGCTTGGTAGTAGCCTGATTAAATTGTAATTGTTATTCTAAGTCTTTTGGTTATTGCACTTGGGCTTCAGACCAGTTGTTTTACATTAAGAAGGTTTGTGGTCTGCACTGTTGTGGCAGGACAGGTAGCTTATATCCTTCTAAGTTGGGAATTGCTGACTGAAGGCTCAGTGTCTGTTATTCTAAAAGTGTATTAGTTCTGGTTTAAACAACTGTGCTCCAGGCCAGTTATTTTATATTAAGAAGGTTTGTGGTCTGCATTCTTGTGGGAGGAGAGGCTAGATTCTACTCTTCTGAGCTGGGAATTTCTGGTTAAAGGTTTACTGTGCCTGCTCATTCAAACTGTTTTTTTTTCTGCTATTGGTGCACCTTGTTTGCTGTAGCATAGACTAGATTCAGGCCTGCTGAATCTAGCTTTGTTTGTATAACTTGAGCATTAATCCAGGCCAACTTTTTTGGAGAAGGTTCCCTTGCACCCTCGTGGCAGGAGTGTGTGGTTAGAACTTCTCAGATTGAAAACTGCTGGAACAGGGCTCAGTTTTGAGTTTTTTTACTTGTCAACTGGGTAATTTGTTTAAATCAATTTGCTCATTTTCTATATATATATATATATATATATATATATATATATATATATACACACACATATATATATATATATATATATATATATATATATATATATATACATACATATATATATATATATATATATAAAATTGCTCTTTATTCATCTGCTTTTACTGTAATTGTGTTTTTTACCACTTTATTACCTTATTTTGCTTGCGCTTCTTTTTAAAAGTACTCAATTGTATTATTCTGCTGCAGTTATTACAGCTTGGTAGTAGCCTGATTAAATTGTAACTGTTATTCTAAGCCTTTTGGTTTAAGCACTTGGGCTTCAAACCAGTTGTTTTACATTAAGAAGGTTTGTGGACTGCATTGTTGTGGCAGGACAGGCAGCTTACATCCTTCTAAGTTGGGAATTGCTGATTGAAGGCTCAGTGTCTAAAAACACATTAGTTCTGGTTTAAGCACTTTGGCATCAGGCCAGTTATTTTACATTAAGAAGGTCTGTACTCTGCACTCTTGTGGGAGGAGAGGCTAGATTCTGCTCTTCTGAGTTGGGAATTTCTGGTTAAAGGTTTATTGTGCCGGGTTATTTGATCTGTTTATTTCTGAAATTTGTGTGCCTTGTTTGCTGTAGCCCAGAAGTTAGTAGTTTATTGGCCATTTTGGGCTAATTTCTATCTCTTTCATTTCCCTGCTATAAAAACTGCATTTGCATGGTTTTGCGCGCCAGGCAGTGCCAGTTAGCTAGGGTTAAACTATTCCTGGCTCCACGAAGTCTGCTCTTCAATTTTTCCCTTGGAACTAGACAAACTTTCAACTTAAGCACTCAAAACATTCATTTCACAACCCAGCACTTGCTCAAAACTCATAGAAAGCACTAATTAACCCTAGCACTAGACCCCCTATACTGTTCAGAAGGACAAGGCTCTCTATTCCTCCCTACCAGCTAATCAGTAAAACAGCTCACTTTACCTATTCAGACATGTCCAAAGGGCAGTTTCAGGTGTACTCTCTGGTCCAACTGCTGAATCTGGGCATTTTGAGGCAATGTTACAACTGCCTCATGTACACATACAACCCTCTCCTCCTACCACCAAACACTAATATATGCGGGAGATGCAATTATACAGCCAAACTGGAGGCAAAGCTCTCTCAACCAAAGACTGGAACTGACAGTCAAGAGGAGAAGGAAAATACTTGCAACACACCACCAGTCTCACATAGACCTACTAAACCAACACCGGCAAATAACACACATAAATACACGAAAACATACTCAGAGTCTCTAAATAAAAATCTGCAAAAGCAACAGAGACCTCCAAAGCAGACACCCAAGCAACCTCCACACCCCATCACAAACCATGAAACACATACTTCACATAATCAGTGTGCCATGCAATCACAGCCCTTAAGGCAAAATAACATACCCAACACACTAGTAATAGGCAACTCTATAGTCAGGCACACTGATGTCCCACTAACTAGGCTGGACATGGAGAAGGTTACAGTTAGCTCCCTGTCGGGTGCCAGGATCCGCTACATAACACAAGCACTCAGGTCACTCCAGAACAAGTACAAATACGACTCTGTCATTGTCCATGTTGGTGTGAATGACCTGAGACGTACCTCCCTGGATTAAATGAAAAGAGACGGGTAAGAGCTCTTTGATCATGTAGCCCAGGCCGGTATGACCCTGACCCTGAGTAGCATCCTGCCCTCATCAT
Source organism: Protopterus annectens (assembly GCF_019279795.1). Lineage (NCBI taxonomy): Eukaryota > Metazoa > Chordata > Ceratodontiformes > Protopteridae > Protopterus > Protopterus annectens. The sequence continues at coordinate 468,409,045 of NC_056731.1, forward strand.
GAATGATGCCACAGTATAAAGAAAAAAATGATCAATTTCAACAATTGGCTAAGTTTCTGGTGTCATTCAAAGGGGATCCAGTATCTGTCCACCTGGGATGACATGCAAGATAAGCCATGTTGCTTCACAAGAGATGGCTTGCACCTGTCACTTTTAGGCTTTCAAATACTGGCCAAGGCTTTTGCTGACCCCATAGTGCCTTTTTTAGACAAGGTACAAAAGACAAACCCACCACCGTAAATAGCACAAGTAACCAAAAACTGAGGGGAATGCTACTCAACCCCAGAAGTCTAAACCTCAAAATGCATGCACTCGAGTTACTCCTCAGTATGGAGAACATTGATATCTGTGCAGTAACAGAAACCTGGTTCAAGGCTCCAGAGAGCACCCCAGCACTACCAGGCTACAACTCATATCATACTTTTCGGCCACAGAACCCGGACCGAAACACAAAAGGTGGGGGTGTATCCATATTCATCAAGGATACCCACACCTCCAGGTTAGTGGCACAGCACAATGCCTCAGAGATCATCCATGTGCAACTAACAAAGGGCAAAACTGCAATTCAAATTTTAGCTTGCTACAGATGACCCACCATGACCCAGGACCCCCATTCCACGTTTCTGGAGACACTGGAAAATATGAAGGTCCTACCAAATGCCCGAATACTGGGTGATTTCAATTACCCAAACATTAACTGGGAGAGCTACTCAAGTACTAACTCCCTTGCCCAACGCTTCCTAGAATTTATAAACTCAAATGCCCTGGATCAACTGGTCAACTCCCCCACCAGAGGTGACAACATATTGGACCTGGTCATCACCAACATGTGTGACCGGTGTTCTACACCGGAGGTCAAACCCTTGCTGGTTAGATCAGACCATAGACTAATCCCTCTGGATATCCACATTCTGCCCCCACCCTCAATCAAGGAAACCACTGTGAAATACTTTTCAAAAGCAAACTTCACGTTACTTAAGACTGAGGTGGAAAGGTTTACAGCCCCCATGCAAAAGGACAATGCTGTCCAAGCTGCTGAATCCCTTACAAATGCACTCTATGAGCACCTACGAGAATGCATGGATCGTGGTATCCCAAGCAAAACCAAGACTGACTCCTCCATGAAAAGGAAACCAGTCTGGTGGACCCCTGCCATAAACAAGCTATACAATAGAAGGAGGAAACTAGTGCAGAAAAGAGTAAAATCCCAAGAAGGAAAGACATCCCTGATTAGTATCATTAAGAAACTACGATCCCTCATAAAATCATTCAAGGCTAGCTTCGAAAGAAAAATTGCCAAGGACTCCAAAGATAACGACAAAGTGTTCTTTAGCTATGTCAAGAACCTATGCAGAAACTCTCAGATCTGCTCTGAGTTAGTGCAGAATGGCACAAAATACACTGAACTGACTGATATTGCCAACATTCTGGCAGACAGGTTTAGTGGAAACTCCACCCCCCTCTCACCCCATAAACAGTCCATAACCATATCAGAAGAATATAGTGCCCTGGAAATTACTGACATACAGGTTAAAACAGCCCTATCCAAAGCCAAAAATACAGCTTCAATGGGACCAGATGGTGTCCCAGGCTGTGTCTTACATGAGCTCCAAAATGAACTTACCCCTCACCTAAACACATTGTTCAAACTAAGCCTCTCTACAGGCTACGTACTCATAGAGTGGAGCACAGCAAAGGTTATCCACAATGGACCCCGGGAACTATCGCCCTATAAGCCTGACTAGCCTGGTCTGCAAGGCTATGGAGCACATCATCATGGAATTCATTAACAGAGACATTGGGAACCTTCAAACAGTGGACCCAACCCAGTGTGGCTTTGTTAAGGGCAGATCATGCCTCCTAAACCTGGTGGACTTCTTTGAGACAGTCATCAAGGCTTTAGACGAGGGAAAGGAGGTCCACATAGCCTACCTAGACCTCGCAAAAGCTTTTGACACCATTCCCCATTCTGGTATTATAGACAAGCTCACCAGCCTGAACATAAACCCCTACATCATGAGATGAGTTGCCAATTGGCTCATGGATAGAACCCACATTGTGACAGTTGCAGGCTCTAGGTCCGACTCTAAACCAATTACAAGTGGCATCCCCCAGGGCTCAGTCCTGGGACCCCTCCTGTTTGGTATATACTTCTCAGAGGTACAGGCAAGCACAGGAGGACTATGGCTGACCAAGTTCACAGACGACTGCAGACTGGGGCCCATAATTGACTCTCCAGCTGATACAGACATCCACCAGAAGGGTCTCACTGAGACGGATACCTGGTGTCAAAATCATGGCCTCAAGCTAAATGCCAAAAAGTACATAGTCATCCCCTTTGGAAAAAACAAAGTACCCGCGAACTATGACATATGTGGTAGTCCCCTAAATACAGAAAATGTAATAAGGGATCTGATGACCCAAGTAGATAGTAATCTTTCCTTTGATAATCATATTGCCAAGGTGGTTAGAAAATCCTTCTATGTGGCCCACCTAATCACAAAAGGGTTTGCATCTAGAATAAAAGAGGTTATTGTGCCCCTCTACTCATTACTCATCAGACCCATCATAGACCATTTGGGATGTACCTTACAAGACACCTGCAACAGCTGGAAAGACCACAGAAGTATCGCACCAAGAGCATTACTGGCCTCAAACATATGCCCTATGTAGCCCAACTGAAGAAACTCCAGCTGTACTCGGTTGCATATCACTTACTCAGAGATTATCTCTGCCTGACATACAAGGCCATGTCCAACCCAGAATTGACCTAAAGAAAACCATATCCCCTCGAGCCACACGCTCTAGGGATCTAAACCTCACCAGAATAATAAATAGGACGTGCTGGAGGGATAGATTCCTGTCCCAGAGACCCCCCATGCTTTGGAACAGGATTCCAATCTACATTAGGCAGAGCCTATCACTAACAGTCTTCAAGAGAAAACTTGACGAGTGGATGGGAAACAGAAAGTTTACCCCAGTGGCTCTGCTGGACAGAGGCACAGGGAACTAATGGCTCTGCTGGACAGAGGCATAGGGAACTAATCTAAGGGGGTGGCGAAAGCCAACACATTCTGGCTAGGCTTATAGATGCCCTCGGGCAGATAGCCTAGTACTTACCCATGAACCTATGAACATGATGCACTACCTTTCTAAACATTGCATAGTACTTTAACTTCTTCATTAGGAAATGTTTCCTTTTGACCTACACACTATCTCTTTAAAAGTGTGGACATAATGCTTGAGTCTAGTGTTCTGTCCAACTCCCTGGCATGTACTTAGATATTGCACTTACTTGATTTTGCATTAGGACAGAAACAGGATGCAGTTTCAACCATCATAGTAGATAATTTATTTACTTATTTTACATTTGTTCACCTGGGGTGACCCCTTTTCAGTGGAGGCCTGGGGAGAAAAGCTCCAATAACAATAGAGCATTTCATATGGCTATCACCAGAAGAATGCTATTCAGAAGTATTATTTTTCACAGCTGAGACAGTGTCACAATCAGTAGTACAAAATCTAGCTAGGTAACCTTTTCCACATTTAAAACAGTTCATGTTTACAGCTTTTGCATGTTGTTTGCTACTGACATTTGGCAAAGATTTCACTACAGTTCTATAAATAGTTTTAATGGTATATGGTATAGCAATCTTTCAACTAGAGCCAACAACTTTCAGTATTTAGGGCCATTTTGACAAATTCAACTTCTTATAGTGGCAGAGTTAAAGATGTTAAGATTTGCAATCGGTGTGACTAGGATGGATAGGATTAGGAATCAGTATATTAGAGGATCAGCTCATGTTGGACAGTTTGGAGACAAAGCAAGAGAGACGAGATTGCGTTGGTTTGGACATGTGCTGAGGAGGGATGATGGGTATATTGGGAAAAAGATGCTAAGGATGGAGCTGCCAGGTAAGAGGAATAGAGGAAGGCCTAAGATAAGGTTTATGGACGTGGTGAGAGAGGACATGCAGGCGGTTGGTGTGACAGAGCAAGATGCAGAGGATAGGAAGAAATGGAAAGAGATGATCCGCTGTGGCGACCCCTAACGAGAAAAGCCGAAAGAGAATGATGATAGCAATAGGTAAAGATTTTAAATGTGTCCATTGCTATCAATTTATTTTATTTTATTATGTTGACCTCCGGATCAACCCATGAAGTAATTCTATGCTATATATTACATAATTGTGCCTCTACCATTTTGTTATAAAGAAATGTCTAGCTATGAAACTTGTGAGCTTTTGTCTCTGAAGTAACACTAGATCTGGCAAGTTAAACTTTTTTGACCTTATCCCAGCCATGGTAATCAGTCTCTTCCAAGACCATTAAGGCTTTTAATGGTTCTCCAGTTAACTGGGATGATAAGATCCTGGTTCAGCTAGCTCAGTCATGTTCCTCCTTATCCAAAGTACAGTGTTACTGCTATCTAGACTAGATATCAAGTATAGAAACCACTGATGTGAGACAGTGCCAAAGGCTTTGGATAAGTCAAGCAACACTGAAGACACAAAGTGACCCTGGTTTCTTTCTTGATATATTTTTTTTTTCAGGACAGTACATAAGGCTGTTTCCCTACTATGTCCATGACAGAAACTGTGTTGAGTAGGAGAAAGTAGAGGGTTTTTAGCTAAGAAATGGAGAAGTTTTGAATAAACATATATTTTTTTACAATTTTAAATAGAGGTGATAACATAGCAGTGGATCTAGAGTTTGAAATTCATTTGAGGTCCCAGGTTTGTGAAGGTTTACGACGTGCTTGTCTTCATATGTAAGGAACATAATTTTCTGTTAAGAATCTGTTTAATACAATAGTTATAGGGTATGCAATAGCTTCAACTGCTATGAGGTATTCCCAGGTAATTTGTGTACTTTAGTTTACTTTAAATATAATTTTTTAATGTAATAAAGTGGAACAGTCTGTAGTGTAAAGTAACCACTGATTGTTCGCTGAGTTCTGTTTTTTCGTTGGTTATATTGTTTAATAATGGCTGATTCACAACTGATGAAATGAGTATTCAGTGTGCAGACTGTATTGTAATCTATTTCATCTGGTGGTGGATTATGTTATGCTATGTTCTATTGTTTGGTCTTATTTATTTATAGTGGCCCAAAACTGCTCTAGGCTCTAGAATCTCTTCCTTTAACAATGGTTTCCTTGCATTCCTAAGAGTTTTGTATTCTTAGATTTGCTTGTACTGTTAATCTTTTTTCCCAAGCTGTATATCTTTGGATCATTTTTTGCTTGGTTTTATATGTTAGCAAGGAAGCTATTTAGTGTTTAACTGTTTTGTAACTGATTGGTGATAGACTACCACTATGCTGACAAATGCTTTAGTAGTCGCCTGCGCCTAGTGTGGAAAGCAGTTACACTGGTTATGTAGTGAGACGAACAATGGGACATGTTTTTAAACTGTGTTGTGGAAATAAAGTTGTGTATCTTTTTCTAATGTGCATAACACTTTGGAGCTGCAAATTATATCTCAGTTTTGATATTTTGTTTTTGCAATGAAAGGAAATGTGTTTTAAAAGACATGCTTGTAGTGAAAGGAAATTATTTTTAAAAATAATAATGTGACTGAATATTGTTTGCAACTTGAATGCCTATTCAGTAAATTCATGTGAAATGAAACAAACTTGCATGGAAATGGTAGCTTGTACAAGAGGAAAGAAGTTCTTTTTAAGGTGACATATTCTGGATGATTAGAATGGACCAGTGAAGCAAGGAACAGATGTTTATACTTAAATGGAAAACAAACACTGCATCAAAAGTTGATTATATGCATTGGAATGTATGTGATAAGCAAGATAGTATTTAAGTGTTGACATGCAAAATGCATATTTGATTTCTGCATAATTCCTTATTTCTTATCAAGATCAGTTTAAAGCATAAAGAGAGCTTACTTTACTTTGTTTGAGAAGGCTGGATTCAAATTTTCCACCTCCCTGCATATATATGCTCTGATATAATAAAGAACATTTGTGCAGCTTGACAGGTTTCCCTTGTTTGTTTAAAGATTTAGAAAATGTATGCTACGATGATTATTTTCTTCCCTTTCAGATGGTGCTGAGCAATTTGATGAATTAAGAAGATGTCTGCCACAGCTGTTTTCTGTACATTTTCTTGATGGATAAGGGTCACCAGCTATCATTCATATGACTTGAATCTCAAAGCATTCTTGATGGATAAGGGTTCCCCAGTTAATATCTGTCTTATATCTCCCATGATTTGACTATATTTAGATTCACTGCTGTGCCAAGCTGTACAAACAGAGAACAGAAAAGAAAACAAGTAATAGAAGACAAAAATGTAAACAAGAAAAAAGGAAATCTGCAAACATACAAATTTTAACTTGTATTTGACTACAGTGAAAGAGACAGTGGTTGAATATTTGGCAGGGCTGTTCCCAGCTAAAAATAAAGTGAGGGGGTCCGTGTGTGTGTGTGTGTGTGTGTGTGTGTGTGTGTGTGTGTGTGTGTGTGTGTGTGTGTGTGTGTGTATAATTCTGTGTCTGTGGGACTACAATGGTGGAGCTAGAAATGGAACAGTTATGACTCCTCAAAACAGCAGTTAATTTATATATCTATCTATCTATATATATGAACAAAGCAACAAACAGTTATAAGCATTTAGATACATGGAATTGGATTACTAAGGATGATCCCAATCAGATGTTTCCACAGGACAGAACAGAAGAGGACAGAACCTTTGATCACCGAAAGAAAAAAATATTCTTATGATGGGGCCATTTAAAGGTAAACAAGCTAAAACAGGTGCTGATCATTTGGATGCATCTTATGATTAATATAGAGAAGCTTTTATGATAGATAGGAATCAACAGTGTACTCATAAAAAGCTCCTGCAATGGATTAAATATCTTATGAAGGTGGTTGAAAGATGTAAAAATGGACTCTCTTTATTCAGTCTTAACAAGGACTGAGGAAACAATGCTAGCCAGAAAGCAGACACTTCAGACGAGTCCTTCTGACAGCAACTGCCTGCACCCTCATGTAATAACCAAGTAATCCAAGATTCTAAGGATTATTCAGAGTCCAATGAATTATTTCAAGGTCCACAAATTTGGATCTGACTTTCCAGTCCTTACAACACCATAACTGGTAAGAACTTACACTATTCAATTTTCTCAGTCAACTTATAGCAGCAAACCTTTTTGGTAGTTGTAGTGTCAGTGGGGCAACAGGTAGCATGTTCAACTTTGGTGCAGAAGGCTATGAGTTCTATTCCCACACCAGGTCAATCAATTACTGACACTGTGATGCAGCATAAGGGGAATGCTGCACTTCTTAAGGTGTCATCCATTAGATAACATATTAAACCGAAGTCGCACAGGCTGGAGATGGTGGTAGCTTGGGTGGATGCAAAAGATCCCATGGCACCCTTCGAAAAGAGTAGGGGTCCTGTATTCATACAAAGTAGACGCTGTTTACATGTTAATAAAATATTTACATATTTACAAAATTATAATTCTCTCCCCCATTGTTTTACCATTATTATACATTCATGCTTTATGTCAAGTTTTTGTCCCTATCGGAACTCTATTCCTTTTTATATAACCACCATCTGATTTTACTCAATATCACTGGTAAAATCCATTTTTCATTAAACATAATTTCATTTATCCTTTCATTCCATATAATCCATGTAATAAAAATCATTATTATCTATTCTTTTAAAATATTCTTTACTTATTTTCTTCTAACTATATTAATCATGTCCATATTTATCTTGTCCACTTTTTATATCTTTGAAGAAATTTTCTTTACCTAACTTTTCCCATAATTTCCCTACTCTTTTGCATTTTGAAAACACATGCTGAGTAGTTTCCTCCTTCCCAGAATATAGACATACATTGGGATTCATGAAGCTTGCGCCAGGTGCAGGCATAGCGTCGGCGTTCTAACACCAAATATGGCCGCCGAGCGATCCAGGTACAAGCTGCTCATGCTAATTACCCCATGTGCAGCAGTGTAGCATACAAATGATGGTATATAGTGATCCAGGAAGTGGTGCAGGTGTAGTGTAAGCATGCAGAAATGTAAACAGTAGAAAACGGTTTACATTTTTGCAAACATAAAATCGGAGCCATGACAGCCGACCAAACACATGTATTATATTATTAATATATGCCAATGGCTAAATATATAGCCATTGGCATAAAAAAATGTACAAATATAAAATTAACATTTAATATATATAGTCGCGCTATCGCGATGTGGAAGTGCAAGTCAATAGTCAATGGCAGGCATGCTACACCATACTATGGCGCAAGGGTTGCTAAAGGGCTGTGACAGTGTTATGCACAGTAGCTAGGAATTAGTAGGCAATGCCATGCAAACGAAAGGAGTAATAGTGAATCACAGATTCCCCACTGGTGTAAGGATGCACCTCACAGTGTAACGTTATAACACCGAGGTGTGCCCTTGAGATAAAGATGACATCAAGAGAGGGGTGTGTCGCCATTGCTGTAAGCACATTGGAGCATTGCTAAACTGGTTTGCCCCTAGCTAGGCAAAGCTGCAGGATAGGGGTGTGTTGAACTGGCCATAGCTATGCTTAGCTGAGAGTGCACAAGGTAACCGAGTATGCATGTGAACGGAGATGAAAACGCCCGTAAACCCGGTTAATGGGTTTGCGTGACGTGCACTGCAGCTGAAACAGGAAGGATATAGGAAAAAAATAAGGAAATGCTGCAGCAGTGAAATTAGAGTAGAAATGACTAATTAACACTTAGGAGCCTACAGTGGGCCATTGACAACAGCTAACAAGAATGCAAGCAGCTACCTGCAGAACAAGAAAGGGGAGGGGCTGTACTGCAAAGAAAACAGTGAAGTGTCAAAGCAGAACAAAGCCGATTTGCAGTATATCAGCTACAAGACACATTTTGCCATGACTGGGTAGGGAAAGTACAAAACAAGAAAGATGGCAGGTGGAGGCATGCCTGATAATGGGAGGGGATCCAGGTTTAAAAGTGAATTAAAGGGCAACAGATTAATCAAGGCAAGCAAGCATATCTCCACAGTAAAGGCCCCACACTTGCAGTACTCATTGCAAAACCCATAATTAAGACATGCTGCAGCTGGAATAGCTCATACACACCCAATGACATCAGCAGCATCCACAGCACAACAGTATAAAGTGTGAAAGCACCTCACACACATTTGTGTATTCCTATACACTCTGCACCAGTGGTGTATACAGATGGGGAACTTTTAGTATGTTCATATTAGGGGCTGCCATAGCTTTGATCCACCAGCATGTGTTGGAGACTGAAGGTGGTGTGGAGGATGATGCACATGACCTCCTCAGACACCAGAGGAGGAGGAGAGTGTTCAGACCCAGGGTAACCTATCAGGGGCTACATGATCTGGAGATACTAGAACATTACAGGGTGGACAGGGGCATCCTACAGCAACTTGTGGAGCTGTGCTGGCCACAACTCAGAGCCAGAACAAACACCCATCCCTCTGGATACGAATGTATGTGTAAGCCTGGAATACTAGCTACAAGTACCTTTCAAACACCAACTGGGGATATCATGGGGATCTCACAGGCATCAGTATCCAGGGTACTACACCAGTTCCTGGATGCCATGTTACCACATGCCAATGAGCACATATACTTCCCCCGAATGCAGGAGGAGTTGGCCAGCAATATGCGTCTCTTCCACTGTGTGGCCGAATACCCGGAGGTACTGGGTGCAATAGACTGCACGCACATACACATCAAGTCACCACCAGGTGAGCAGGGTAGGTGCTACATAAACTGCAAGGGATACCCCTCCATCAACTGCCAGGTCGTGTGCAATACACAGGGCATTATCATGGATGTGTGTGCTGGCAGCCCTGGAAGCTATCATGACTCCCACATCAGTTATTTGCCAGGGGGGACATCCCAAATGGCCACCTGGTAGGGGATGCTGGCTATGCACTGGAACTGTGGATGATGACTCCCATAAGAAATGCACACACACTCATACAGGAACGCCATAAAGAGGCACACGCACAAACCAAAATCATCATAGAGCGTGTGTTTGGGATGCTGAAATCATGGTTCCATTGCCTTGACATATCTGGTGGAGCCTTGCAGTACTATCCAGGCACGTGTGCCCACATCTTCATAGTATGTGCCATGCTACACCATATGGTCCTGCGGAAAAAACTGCAGCAGGGATAGAATGGTGAAGGCCCTCACAGCCCACCACCATTGCCAAGGGTACAGAGGTACTCAGACCACGAACACCCTGAGCCAACCCCAGTAGGCAGATGTAGGAGTGCCCAGTATGTCCATGTCTTGGCAAAGAGGGAACGTATAGCACACACACTGACAGTGTAGGCACCTAGAGATTGACACCTTTCTCCACCTGCACACACAGTAAAAATGGATGGCACACACACAAGACTACCTGTAAATTGTCATGTATAGGCAGTCTACTGTGTGTATCCAACATAGGCAGCCCTTAACTATTGCACACACAACTGCCATTGGCACAAGGTAAGTCACCACCTGAACAGTAAATTAAGCATGTGCTGATACTGTATGTATAGATTCATAGGTAGGTACTTGGCCAACTGCTCGAGGCCATTCATAAGCCCAGCCAAAATGTGTCAGCTTTTGCCACCCCATTGATTCATTAACTGTCCCTCTGTTGAGCAGAGCCAATGGTGGGATCCCTGGGGTGAATCTACGTTCCCCATCCACTCTTCAAGGTTTCTCTTGCAGACTGTTAGTGAGGGGCTCTATATAATGTAGTTAGGGATGTTGTTCCAAAGTATGGGGAGTGTCTGTGACAGGAATCTGTCCCTCCAGCATCTTCCAGTTATTGTTGTGGCAAGGTTTAGCTCACTACAGTGTGTGCTCACTATGACATGGATTCCCATAGGTGGAGCATATCCATTAAGCCTGAGTTTGACATGGCTGTGTTGGGCAGCGGAGATCATCTGTGGGTAAACGAGATGCCACTGAGTAAATCAGGAGTTTATTCAGTCTGGCTGCATAGGCCTTATGTTGGAGGCCAGTATTCCCCTTGGCGAGGTACATTTGTGGACCTCCCAGCTGTTGGAGGTGTCTTCTGAGGTACATCCCAAATGGGTTATTATACCCTATGATGGGACTGATGAGTTATGAGTAAAGGGGCACTATACCCCAGTCCCCAGTATGTCTAGATAGGAATCCTTTAGTAATCAGATGGCCTACATAGAAGGATGCCCTAACTACTGTGGAGATATGATTGTCAAAGGGGAGATCACTATCTACCTTAGCCCCAGATACCCCATTACATTGTCCATATTAAAGTGGCTGCCACTTATGTGTTAATATGTGGGTGCTTAATATTCCACAATGGAATGACCATGAAGTTAGTGGCACTTGACTGGAGGCCGTGACGTTGACACCCTGTGACGGTCTCTGTGAGGCCCCTTGAGGTATGTCTGTGTCAGCTGGACTGTCAATCATGGCTCCCAGTTCACAGTCATTGCCAAACATGGTCTGCCATAGTCCACCTGTGTTTGCCTGTACCTCTGAGAAGTATATGCCAAACAGTAGGGCTCCCAGGACTGAGTCCTGTGGGACGCCAGTCATGACTGGTCAAGAGTTGGACCTGGAGACCGCTAGTCGTACCATGTGGGTTCTGTGTGTAAGCCCGTTGGCAACCCAACATGTGATGTATGGGTGTATGTACAGGCTGGTGTGTTTATCAATAATACCTAAGTGGGGCATGGTGTCAAAATCCTTGGCGAGGTCCAGGTAGTATGTGTGAACCACCTTCCCCGTCATCTAACGTCTTGGTGACTGTATGCATGACATCAAACAGGTTCAGTAGGCATGAATTGCACTCAACCAAGCTGACCTGGGTTGGGTCACATGTTCGGAGGTTACCAATGCCTTTGTTACTGAGTGCCATGAGGATGCGATCCATGCCATTGCAGACCCGGCTAGTCAGGCTTATGGGGTGGTAGTTACCATGGTCAGTTGTGATTCCACCTTGATGGAGTGGAATAACCGTTGCCACGCTCCATTGTATGGGCATGTAGCCTGTGGAGAGGCTGAGGTTGGAAAGCTTAATGAGGTGGGGGGTCAGGTTGTCTTGTATAGTTTGCAAGATGCAGTCTGGGACAACATCTGCCTTCATTGATGCTGTGTTCTGCTGTTAGATAGGGCCATTTCCACCTGTGTGTCTCTGATGTGTGGGATACTGTACCTTTCGGGTAGTGTTGTAGGCTCTTTAGGGGGTGAAGTATGCACTGAATGTATCTGCAACGATGTTGGTGATATCAGTAGGGTCAGCATATTTTGTGCTATATTTCACCAGCACAGTGCAAATCTGTGTGTTACCACTTAGATCCTTGACATAGCCAAAGAAGGCTTTGTGGTTATCTTTCGAATCCTTGTGTATTCTCCTGTTGATGTTAGCCTTGGATGATGTCATGAGGGACCTATGTATCATATTAATAGTGGTCACGGATGTCTGCCCTTCGTGGAATTTGCTGTTTGTCTGGAACACTGTCCTACTTCTGTAGTATAGCCTGTTTATTGCAGAGGTCCACCAGACTGGTGTCCTTGTCTAGGAGGAGTGAGTCTTGGTTTACCAGTGATGGCACGATCCATACATCCGTGTAGGTGCTTATAGACTGCATTTGTAAATCTGTCTGTATCTTGAGCAGTGTTTCCCCTTAGCGTGGGGGCTGTGAAACCCCCCACCTCTGTCACTAGTAGTGTAAATTTAGCTATAGGAAAGGTATACACTGTGGTATCCGTGGGTGGGGGAGATGCTTGGGTGTGGAAACAGTGAAAAGTTCATGGTCAGATCTAACCAGTGACCGGTTAACCTCCACTGTGTTGCACCTGTTGCCCATGTTGGTGATGACCACTTCTAGTATGTTTCCATCCCTCGTTAGGGAGGTTACCACCTGACACAGGGCATATGAGGTCATAAATTCCAGGAAGCGCTGGGCCTGGAAGTGAGTATTGGAGTAAGTTTCCCGGTTAATGGTATGGTAGTTGACATCGACCAATGCCAGGGTGTGTGTTAGGACTGTCACATTCTCCACTGTTTCCAGGTAGATGGAGTGGTGGTCCTGGGTCATGGAGGGTCATCTGTAGCAGGCCACAGTTTACACTGCAGTTGTGGCTGATGTTAGCTGCACATGGATGATCTCAGAGGTATCATGCTGCCCCACTAACTTGGAGGTGTAGCTATCCCTAATGAATATGGATACATCCCCTCCATGTCTGTATCAGTCCATGTTCTGTGGCTGAAATGTGTGGTATGGGTTGTAGTCTGATAGTGCTGGTGTGCTCTCAGGAGCCTTAAGACAGATCTCAGTTACTGCACAGATGTTGATGTTGTCCATCCTGGGGAGTGTTGTGAGTGCATGCATGTTGTGATCACAACCCCTGGTGTTGAGTAGCATAACCCTCATTGATTCTGCTATTGTGCTGTTTACGGAGCTGGTATTCACCTTCGAGACTCTCCTAAATAAGGCACCATGGGGGCACCAATAGCCTTGGCCAGTATTCCAAAGCCTAAGGCGGACACATAGGCTGGTATGGTATTGTTGCATGCATGTTCCCCATCTGTGCTTGTTTTTCATCTTTCCTGTAGGTAACCTACTGGTAAGCAATAGAAAGCCTTAAACTTATACAAGTCTTCTAGCTTCCAAGATAGGCTTTTGGGGTGACTAAGTATCAGTGCTCTGTATGTTCTTGCTGTACTTAACGGTTTCCTGACTACATGGTGATTTCTCACTGTATATTGTAATCTGAAGGTCTGTTTATTCACATATTATGGCTGTGATAGCCTGCACTTTAGAGGTTCACAGATAACCAACTACCTATCTGCCCAAGGGCAATTAGAAGCATAACTACAGTGTGTTGGCTTTCTCCACACCATCGATGAAGTAACTGAGCCTCTGTCAAGCATAGCCAATGAAGCAATTCCAGGCAGAGTTGCTGGAAGCTGTTGAAGACTGGGGTTGTGGAGGGTGATAGGGGTACTTAGTGATCTAAAGAGGGCATGTTAATGTCACAATTCAACACCATTCAATTTCCCCAACAGGTCTCGCAGCTTTCAAACTGCACAGGCTCCCCCACCCCCTGGCTGTATGGTTCTGGGACACATGATCCCAGGGGTGTATATTCTGTTACCCATTCACACAACAAGGTTTCCCTTGAAGTGTGTCAGTGAGGGGCTATGCCTAATGTAGTTAGGAATGTAATGTATTGTCTCACAGTACATTTGTTATATGTTGTTATTTCAAGTGTAAGTGAAGCTCAGTGTTTTTTTGGGGGCCTCCGCCCTTTGCTTAGCCTAGCTTACACATAGAAATCATCTAAATAGGAAATAGGCGGAAGCAACGTTAATGTCGACAGTGTAATGGTTACAGCATCTGCACAGTATCTGTGCATTCGAGGTCCCAATCCCGATAAAGGCAGGGATGTTTATCTTGTTCAAAAGTATACCTTAACCACAGCTTGCATATATAGGTAGTAATCATCTGTATAATAAACATTTGAAACACCCATATAAACCCATGTGTGCTGGAGAGAACAGTCAACAGAGAATGTAATGTTATGTAAGCACATAGTGAGATGTTACTTCACTGACATGTACATAGGTTCATAGGTTCATAGGTAGGTACTAGGCTATCTGCCTGAGGGCATTTATAAGCCTAGCCAGAGTGTGTCGGCTTTCGCGGCCCCATTGATTAATTAACTGACCCTTTGTCAAGCAGAGCCAATTAAGTGATCCCAGGTGTGTATTTTCTGTTACCCATCCACTCGTCAAGGTTTCTCTTGAAGAGTGTTAGTGAAGGGCTCTGCCTAATGTAGTTTGGAATTTTGTTCCAAAGCATGGGGAGTCTCTGTGACAGGAATCTATCCCTCCAGCATATTCTATTTATTGTTGTGGCGAGGTTTAGCTCACTAGAGCGTGTGGCTTGCAGTGACTTGGATTTCTTTAGGTGGAGCATGTCCATGAATTCTGAGTTGGACATGGCTTTGTAAGTCAGGCAGAGATCACCTCTGGGTAAGCGATATGCCACTGAGTACAGCCGGAGTTTTTTCAGTTGGGCTGCATAGGACATATGTTTGAGGCCAGTAATCCTCTTGGTGAGGTACTTTTGTGGTCTTTCCAGCTGTTGGAAGGGTCTTGTGAGGTACATCCCAAATGGGGCATTGTACTCTATGATGGGTCTGATGAGTGACAAGTAGAGGGGCACTATAACCTCTTTATTTCTAGATATGAACCCTTTAGTAATTAGATGGGCCACATAAAAGGATTTCCTAACTACTTTGGCAATATGATTGTCAAAGGAGAGATTACTATCTACCTGGGTCTCTAGATCTCTTATTACCTCTTCTGTATTAAGGGAGCTGCCACCTATGTAGTAATTCATGAGTGTTTTGTTTTTCCCAAATGGGATGACTATGCATTTTTTGGCATTTAGCTTGAGGCCATGACTTTGACACCAGGTGTCCGTCTCAGTAAGCCCTTTTGGAGAATATCCGTGTCAGCCGGAGAGTCAATTATGGCTCCTAGTTTGCAGTAATCGGCGAACCTGGTTAGCCATAGTCCACCTGTGTTTTCCTGTACTTCTGAGAAGTATATGCCGAACAGTAGGGGTCCCAGGAACGAGCCTTGTGGGACACCACTTGTGACTGGTTTAGAGTCGGACCTGGAGCCCGCTATTCTTACCGTGTGAGTTCTGTCTGTAAGTCAGTTGGCAACCCATCTCGTGACGTACAGGTTTATGCTCAGGCTGGTGAGTTTTTCTGTAATACCCGAGTGGGGAATGGTGTCAAAAGCCTTGGCAAGGCAAGGTAGGCTGTATGAACCACCTTTTCCTTGTCTATGGCCTTGGTGACTGTCTCAAAGAAGTTAACCAGGTTTAGTAGGCATGATCTGCCCTTAACAAAGCCGAAATGGGTTGGGTCAAGTGTTTGGAGGTTCCCAATGTCTTTGTTAATGAGTTCCATGATGATGCGCTCTATAGCCTTGCAGACCAGGCTAGTCGGGCTTATGGAGCGATAGTTACCAGGGTCAGTTGTGGCCCCTCCTTTGTGGAGTGGAATAACCATTGCTGTATGCAATTCTATGGGCACATAGCCTGTGGAGAGGTGGAGGGTGAACAGTGTGTTTAGGTGGGGGGTTAGTTCATTCTGTAGTTTGTGCAAGACGCAGCCACATCCTGAGTAGTTAGGGGATGTGGCCGTGTTTGCGCGCATAGGTTATATGTTACAAGGTTTGTTTAACTGTGTTTAACCGCTGCTATAATGTCACACAAACACTTTTAAACATGCTTACAACTGCTTAAATGAGCCTTATTCTGGAGTAAAAAAACATTTGTAAAGCATCGCAGGTGTTGAACCCTGGACCATGCACACTATAGTCATGGGACTAACCACTAAACCATCTGAGGTGTATATATGTTTCATGCTTTTGAGACTACACCCTATACCATATGCATTCCACTGTTATGATCACAAATGGGACAGTTGCTTTGTGTACATATGTACAATGCATTGTAATGTACTATAATTTGTGAACCAACACATTCCAGTCTATATATGTATTACTGTTACAAATTAATATGATATATATATATATATATATATATATATATATATATATATCTATATATATATGTGTCAGTGATATCTGCACACACACATATATATATATATATATATATATATATATATATATATATATATATGTATATATATATATATATATATATATATATATTATACAGTTACATCAATAGCCATATATATATATAAAAACATCTATGAATACACTTCGTGGCACAGAAGCACTCCAAAGGAATTGGAGTGTACACAAAACACAAGCAGCTCTGGTATTATAATAACCTAATTCACCATAGAAACAGTACAACAACAAATGTAAAAGATCCACAAACAAGCGAAAGAAGCTCCGAGCCAAAAAAGGACCTGCACCCAAATTCGACCTTAACGCAAGTTTATTGACATACAAGGAGACAGCGTTTTCGCTACTCTAACAAGGTAGCTTCTTCAGAGGTTATAAGAAGCGCGACATCAGCGCTCTTTTATACTCCAGACAATCAATCAATTACAATACTTCCTACACATATTTTTTTAAAATGTATACATATATAGGTAAATCATTTGCTGCATTTAGATGAACATTTAATACAGTAAAGTAACCAAACACATCGCAGTCAATACACCAAACACCATTCATAACCTACAATAAAGTGAAAACAAACAGATATACCACTAAGCCTACAATAAGGCACTTATAAACTCTAGTTTAAAAGTTATCATACACATTATGCAGTAATTGTGGTAGGAAGTCTGTGCATATTCAGAGGGTGGCTAAATTTTACTCACCCCATATTTAAAGCTATATGCTAAATAATCTTCCCCCACATAAAAACATGTATACACAGTAACTGTGAAAAAACATGTAACGTCCCAATGGGAAAAATAAAATTACAAAGAAGATATTATTACTTAATTCAAATAAACTAATAAATTAATTAAAAGAATATATATATACTGCTCAATCAATTTTAGAGCAGAAAATCAGCAGAAAATCAGTATATAAGAAAATGAAAATAAAACATCCCTAAAATTACTTAAACTAAAATTCATTAGCAAGCAAATGACGTTTATTGGTCTTACAAACTAAGAACATTCATCTAAAGATACATCTCAAATAAGAATTAACATTACAAATAGCTTGAATAAGAAACATCTATTAACAATCACCTCATATAAGATTTAAGTTTTAAAAAGGAGGCTATATTACAGCTTTCGTTAAGGCCTGGTAAATTAAAAGCATCCAATTTCAGCTGCCATAAAAGCTCCCGAGTTTCTAATAAAATAGAAGTAGGACCCCCTCTAATAGGGACTGGTAAGTGGTCAATACCCATAAACACGAAAGCATGCCCTGGATAGGAATTAATATGCTTGGCCAAAGCATTTTCACCCTTATTGTTCTTAATAGCATAACAATGCTGGTAAATCCGATCTTTAAATCTTCTATCTGTCTTACCGACATAGAAGACAGAACAACATGTACAAAATGCAATGTAAATGATGGATTTGGTATCACAATTAATTCTATGGCCAATGTAATATTTCCTACCAGATATAGAAAATGTACTACCCGTTTTTATATGGGTGCAAAAATTACATGCACCACATGAAAAAGACCCCATTGTTCTAGTACAAGAATCACCTGATGAACAACTTTGTAGCAGGTCTTTGATGTTTCTCCCTCTCCTAAAAACAGTAATAGGTTTCTCCCCTAACTTATTAGATACAGAAGCATTACTGGAAACAAAGAACCAATTCTTCAACAGGATACTTTGAATAGCGTTAGAATTCAAATTAAATGTCATTATAAAACTGCATGGATACTCATTTACTAGAGGAGCTACTGTTGGTGTACAGGAGTCCACTAAAGGAGAATTCACTACCGTATCAACTGTTGGCTCTAAGCCAGTATCCAAGAGGGGAAACAGGGAAAGAAGTGGTTTATAAAAACCACGGTTTCTCTTCATTACCACTTCGTTAAGTAAGTCATCTACCAAACGCTGTGGATAACCACGGTTCGTAAAGAGGTCCTTCAGTACTTCCCCCTCATGTAAAAAGTCATCAAAGTCACTACACATTCTAACTGCCCTTACCAATTGGCCTTTCACTATAGCTTTTTTGTGTTTGGAAGGGTGTGAGCTTGTGTAGTGAAGGAAAGAATTCACGTAGGTGTCCTTTCTAAAAATAACAGATTTGAGTGAACCAGGTGGAGCTACCCTAGATAATTTAACATCAAGGTAATTAATTACGTCCGTATCAAAATGGTAAGTAAATTTTAGAAAGGCAGTTGTAGAATTCAAATAATTAACAAATGAGTCTGCTAAAGTAGAGTCACCTTTAAAAAGAATAAAGATGTCATCTAAAAAGCGTGTGTAAAACACAAGTTTTTCCTTCCACTCATTATTGTTAAAAACAAACTGCCTTTCCCAATAGGCCATGAATAAGTTGGCCACAGCCGCACCACAAGGGGAGCCCATGGCCACCCCTTGTTTCTGGATGTAAATGTCCTTTTCAAACATGAAAAAATTAGAGGACAAAATAATGTCCAATAATTCAGTGACATTATTAATATCATTTTTAGGGGCCCCAAGCTCCTTTAAGAGTAATTCAATCCATTCTAACGCTTCCTGGTGTGGGATGGATGTATACAAATCCACCACATCGATGGTAAGAAAATTAGTATCTTTGTCTAATGTTATTTCATTCAAGTTAGATAAAAAAGACCAGGAGTCTTTACAAATACTGGGTATAAGTTCCACATACCTAACCAGCAGCGAATCAATGTACTTGGAGCATGGGTAAGAGACAGATGACCTACCGTCAATAAGAGCTCTCATTGGTGGGTCCCCAAGGTTCTTATGAATCTTGGGTATCCCAAACATGACAGGGGTCTTAGGGTACAAGATGTCAATGTACTTAAAGGTATCCACATCTATTCTTCCACTAATGAATAGGTCCCTAAAGTAACCTCTAATTCTATTAGTACAAATATTCATCTCATTGATTGAAGAAATTTCATAAGATGTGGAATCTAATACTCTATGTATTCTCTCAACATAATCCGTTTGTTCAAAGATGGCTAGACCGCCACCCTTGTCTGGCTTAATAATTCTAACGGCTGATGTACGCAAATTGTTAAGAGCAACCAGTTGTTCTTTGGAAATATTAAACTGGTTAGGCGTAGTAATAGAAAACGTCACCATATGTCTAATATCCAGTTCACATGCACTCTCAAACATCTTTAGTACCACATGTAAAGGTGGATTAAAAACGCTTGGAAGCTTCAATTTAGAAACAGAAGGCCTTGTGGAATCATTAAACAAGAGTTTCAAATTAAGTTTTCTAACATAACATTTCAGGTCCAATAGAACCCTAGCAACATCACATTTCCTAGATGCAACAAAGGTATTCCCTAAAGCTAAAAGCTCCACTAATTCAGGTTCCAAAGAGAGGGAAGAGGAACAACCAAACACGTCGGAGGGTGAACAGGAATTGGAACCATTAAGTGTTGACTTATGTAAGGTTTATGATGGTACCCCGGAAATTATTTTAAACAAAAGGGGTGACTTTACGATTTATAACTTCTCTTCCCGTTAGAATTATTAAGCCAGACAAGGGTGGCGGTCTAGCCATCTTTGAACAAACAGATTATGTTGAAAGAATACATAGAGTATTAGATTCCACATCTTATGAAATTTCTTCAGTCAATGAGATGAATATTTGTACTAATAGAATTAGAGGTTACTTTAGGGACCTATTCATTAGTGGAAGAATAGATGTGGATACCTTTAAGTACATTGACATCTTGTACCCTAAGACCCCTGTCATGTTTGGGATACCCAAGATTCATAAGAACCTTGGGGACCCACCAATGAGAGCTCTTATTGACGGTAGGTCATCTGTCTCTTACCCATGCTCCAAGTACATTGATTCGCTGCTGGTTAGGTATGTGGAACTTATACCCAGTATTTGTAAAGACTCCTGGTCTTTTTTATCTAACTTGAATGAAATAACATTAGACAAAGATACTAATTTTCTTACCATCGATGTGGTGGATTTGTATACATCCATCCCACACCAGGAAGCGTTAAAATGGATTGAATTACTCTTAAAGGAGCTTGGGGCCCCTAAAAATGATATTAATAATGTCACTGAATTATTGGACATTATTTTGTCCTCTAATTTTTTCATGTTTGAAAAGGACATTTACATCCAGAAACAAGGGGTGGCCATGGGCTCCCCTTGTGGTGCGGCTGTGGCCAACTTATTCATGGCCTATTGGGAAAGGCAGTTTGTTTTAACAATAATGAGTGGAAGGAAAACTTGTGTTTTACACGCTTTTTAGATGACATCTTTATTCTTTTTAAAGGTGACTCTACTTTAGCAGACTCATTTGTTAATTATTTGAATTCTACAACTGCCTTTCTAAAATTTACTTACCATTTTGACACGGACGTAATTAATTACCTTGATGTTAAATTATCTAGGGTAGCTCCACCTGGTTCACTCAAATCTGTTATTTTTAGAAAGGACACCTACGTGAATTCTTTCCTTCACTACACAAGCTCACACCCTTCCAAACACAAAAAAGCTATAGTGAAAGGCCAATTGGTAAGGGCAGTTAGAATGTGTAGTGACTTTGATGACTTTTACATGAGGGGGAAGTACTGAAGGACCTCTTTACGAACCGTGGTTATCCACAGCGTTTGGTAGATGACTTACTTAACGAAGTGGTAATGAAGAGAAACCGTGGTTTTTATAAACCACTTCTTTCCCTGTTTCCTCTTGGATACTGGCTTAGAGCCAACAGTTGATACGGTAGTGAATTCTCCTTTAGTGGACTCCTGTACACCAACAGTAGCTCCTCTAGTAAATGAGTATCCATGCAGTTTTATAACGACATTTAATTTGAATTCTAACGCTATTCAAAGTATCCTGTTGAAGAATTGGTTCTTTGTTTCCAGTAATGCTTCTGTATCTAATAAGTTAGGGGAGAAACCTATTACTGTTTTTAGGAGAGGGAGAAACATCAAAGACCTGCTACAAAGTTGTTCATCAGGTGATTCTTGTACTAGAACAATGGGGTCTTTTTCATGTGGTGCATGTAATTTTTGCACCCATATAAAAACGGGTAGTACATTTTCTATATCTGGTAGGAAATATTACATTGGCCATAGAATTAATTGTGATACCAAATCCATCATTTACATTGCATTTTGCACATGTTGTTCTGTCTTCTATGTCGGTAAGACAGATAGAAGATTTAAAGATCGGATTTACCAGCATTGTTATGCTATTAAGAACAATAAGGGTGAAAATGCTTTGGCCAAGCATATCAATTCCTATCCAGGGCATGCTTTCGTGTTTATGGGTATTGACCACTTACCAGTCCCTATTAGAGGGGGTCCTACTTCTATTTTATTAGAAACTCGGAGCTTTTATGGCAGCTGAAATTGGATGCTTTAATTTACCAGGCCTTAACGAAAGCTGTAATATAGCCTCCTTTAAAACTTAAATCTTATATGAGGTGATTGTTAATAGATGTTTCTTATTCAAGCTATTTGTAATGTTAATTCTTATTTGAGATGTATCTTTAGATGAATGTTCTTAGTTTGTAAGACCAATAAACGTCATTTGCTTGCTAATGAATTTTAGTTTAAGTAATTTTAGGGATGTTTTATTTTCATTTTCTTATATACTGATTTTCTGCTGATTTTCTGCTCTAAAATTGAGTGAGCAGTATATATATATTCTTTTAATTAATTTATTAGTTTATTTGAATTAAGTAATAATATATTCTTTGTAATTTTATTTTTCCCATTGGGACGTTACATGTTTTTTCACAGTTACTGTGTATACATGTTTTTATGTGGGGGAAGATTATTTAGCATATAGCTTTAAATATGGGGTGAGTAAAATTTAGCCACCCTCTGAATATGCACAGACTTCCTACCACAATTACTGCATAATGTGTGTGATAACTTTTAAACTAGAGTTTATAAGTGCCTTATTGTAGGCTTAGTGGTATATCTGTTTGTTTTCACTTTATTGTAGGTTATGAATGGTGTTTGGTGTATTGACTGCGATGTGTTTGGTTACTTTACTGTATTAAATGTTCATCTAAATGCAGCAAATGATTTACCTATATATGTATACATTTTAAAAAAATATGTGTAGGAAGTATTGTAATTGATTGATTGTCTGGAGTATAAAAGAGCGCTGATCTCGCGCTTCTTATAACCTCTGAAGAAGCTACCTTGTTAGAGTAGCGAAAACGCTGTCTCCTTGTATGTCAATAAACTTGCGTTAAGGTCGATTTTGGGTGCAGGTCCTTTTTTGGCTCTGAGCTTCTTTCGCTTGTTTGTAATTCACCATAGAAGGGATGGTTGTTGTGTATGTGAGGATTGGGGTGGGGGAGGAATGATGGATAATGAAATCATGCATCAAGGAGGGCCTGGGTCGAATATTCAATAAGTGAACTGGAGGGGTATATATGGAGTATGGGGACAATATAAAAAGGACACAAAACAAGAACCTTTCTCATTCATAATACACCCTGTCATGTAACATTGCAACACCTAATTTCACAAACATATGAACATTAACATGTATCATACATATGTACACCAGCTGACTGTCACATTTGTTTTCAGTAGTGAGGAATGCCTGTAGTAAAATGTATATTCTAAACATCATAACATTTGTACATATCTCAGATGCCTTAGTGGTAAAGCCAGTGACTGTGGTGTTCATAGTCCCGGGTGCAAGGGCTGTTAAGTTATTTTGAGGGTTAAGTTATTTTGAGGGCCAGAATAAGGGCTGTTGGATGCAGGTGGATTAAAGCATTTTTAAGCAGTTGTAAGTGGGTTTCCACGGGTTCGGCACTGAAACATGGTAAACGGAGAAGTGCTTCACAGGTTTAACCTTTGCTTAACGTCATGCAGACCATGGGCAAACCTGCTTACAAACGCTTAAATGTGCTTTATTCACACTTTCCCTACCAGTGCCTACTCTGAGAGGTAAAATAATAACACCTTCCAGGATTAGAACCCGCAAACATGTAATCCATCCTCAGAGAAACCTAACACTAAGCTACCTGGGATGTACCTATCCCAGTTGTGTATGCAGACAGGTTAAAACACAAAAGGGAGGAATGTGTTAAAATAGGACAACCCGCCATGTACCCAATGAAAGGTGTATGCTCATCTATATATATATATATATATATATATATATATATATATATATATATATATATATATATATATATATATATATATTTATATATATACACAGAGAGAGAGAGAGATAGAGACATGTCGATATATACAGATCTACATATATATATGTAGATATATAGATAGGTTAAAAACATCTACACATCTATGGAGGTACAGATAAACATATGCAATAATATATATATATCCATATATATATATATATATATATATATATATATATATATATATATATCTATACACACACACATATATCTATATATATATATATATATATATATATATATATATATATATATATATATATATATATATATATATATATACACACATACATACATGTGTGTATACAGCATCCGAAGTGTTCATATCTGGGTATAACATGGACCATAGCAATCACACATTTCGCCCCCCTCCCCAAACAATATGAACATAACATATGAAGAGTATATGCCAATACACTATTACAAATATGTTCTATGGACACAGTCACCAACACAACTGCAATGACTGCAAATATCCATGACAGAAATACACAGACAGCTTTCATTTTGCAAAACTTTATTACATTCCGATGCATTGCGAAAAGGATTCAAGGACTAACAGTACCTGCATGCTATACAGGAAGCATTTAACAGTGCCTTAATGAATCAGCCTGCAATTATCATAGTATTAGTCCACTAAGGGATAGGTGTTCACATAGGGAAAGAACACCCACACACATATAGACGTTGTATAAAAGGGGTTCTTACACACCTGCATGTGCTATGTACACCCACCAACATCTACCCCACAAACAAAATAAGTACATCAATACATACTGTCATACCATAACCAATTATTCAACTACTGTACAACATCTTCTGAAACCTTAACATACCTGGACACAGACACACTAACATGGCCCTTTGTGAAATATTTGCTGTTATACAATTGAACAGCTGCTGATCTAACAGGGTTTGTATGAACTAATCCCGTATCAGAGGGTTGAAAGGTTCATACACCTGCAAGTGAGTACTGATTATCAGCACAGTATGATACACATTAACACACTGTAAACCCCCTAACAGTATATGCATAGCCATACAGCCTTGAGCTGGTCAAACATCCTGGCCAGACTGAAACACATGCAGAAGTATTAGGTACAGACAAACCCTGCACAAGTAGCAATGTTCAGAAATATAACGGCAGTACTCACATTTAGACCAAATCCTCTAGGCATTACACACAATATATTACTGTTTGTCTCCATGCAGCTGTTGCAATAGATTCCAGACAACACTTCCAGGCTGTCTTCCTCACAAGTAAGGCAAAGGGACAATTCCCAAGTGGAGTACTCAGTTATACTCCACTGTTGCCATGGTATTGGCTAAGACAGTAGCAGAGCAGCTGATGTGCATGTAATAAGCTACTTAGGAACATCAATTGGTTATTGGGATAGCACATGTTACTGATCTGTAACTATAAAAGGTTGCCTTGTCACACATTCAAACCATCTGTATCTACCTGTAGGACAGTACAAAACACTGAAAGACAAACCCAAAACGAGTATTATACTAGTTAATAACACCTCCAGTTACTAAGAAGGTATGTATAACATGTAATATGTCTGTGTATGTAGTACCTGTTCTATAAGAATTACAGTGTAATCAATGCATATAGTTGGGAGGGTGGCTTAATGGCTAAGGTGTTTGCCTTACAGACATAAGGTGCAGGGTTTGAGGCTCACAAGGGATAATTGGCTAGGCTTAAAATGGCTCGCAAGGGCAGTTAGCTTAGTACTAAACTATGAACTCTGAACCTATGAACTGTGAACCTAGTGGAAATAGCTATCTTGTAGTGATGTATTGTTGAGCAGTAGTAATGCTTGTAGTATTCTATGTGTGTACTGCTGTAAGTCACAAGGCAAACTCCGTATACACCACAAGGGATGATATGGGCTTGGAACGCACCAATTCACTTCCAGCCACTGTCAGTGTCAGGATAGTTCAAATAAGTATCTGCTATAACGGGATGGTATATGCCGATATATTGTAACAGTCGACATATGTATGGATATATAAGTAAGATGAACATGTCAAAGGTGGGCTTACTGTGCAAATATGGTGTGCATTGGTGGATATTGTACCAATAACTGTGTAATGTACAGTATTTTAGCAGATCTGTATTCCATTCTACATAGCTTTCTAGCCTTATTTCTCCATATAACAACCTGAAACAACTTCGTTCTTCTAATAAACTTCTGATTAATACTACCAAACCTAACAATAATGCAGGTGACAGTTTATTTTCCAACTCTGTTGGAAAAGCATGGAATAAACTACCCTCTGATATCACTTCTTTAACCTCTTTCCAACTCTTCAAACACCAACTAAAAGTTTATCTCAATAAACACTGGCTTTGCTCCTGCACTAATCCAGACTAATGCTAACTCTTTTCTCTACCATTACCCTTAATAACAAAAAAAAAAAAAAAAAAAAAAATATTTTTAACTAACAATTTCATATTTAATTTTTTTATCCATTTTATTTGTTTTATTTGTTATGATTGTTATGTAACCTTTTATGCCTTTGTGTGAAAATGTATAACTAGTGGAGCTTTTCTCCCCGGGCCTCTACTGAAAATGGACATATATCCAGTTGGACTAGCCTGGTCAACAAATGTAAAATAAATAAAATAAAAATAAATAAAATAAAATAAATAGCAGTTCTGTTATGTTATGCAAACAGTAGTTGTGTCTATTGGCAATTACAATACTCAATAACAGGCTACATATCATTTGTATTCATCTGACAGTTTAGCAGCATGATAGCAAAGATAATTGGAAGAGCTAGGTAACTATCCATGCACATAACACATGTAATACCCACCTCTCTAGTATTGTTTGCAAGCAATAACAGCTGTGCATGTGTATATGTTATGCAAATGTGTAGTGACCCTTGTTACAGGGCTGGACCTCTCTAGTATTGTTTGCAAGCAATAACAGCTGTACATGTGTAAATGTTATGTAAATGTGTAGTGACCCGTGTTACAGGGCTGGACCTCTCTAGTATCGTTTGCAAGCAATAACAGCTGTGCATGTGTACATGTTATGCAAATGTGTAGTGACCCTTGTTACAGAGCTGGGACAAATGGCTATGTGCACACCTACATAGACCGGATATTGAGAGTAGAGACACACTGGTTGAACTACCAGGTTTGTGTAGCCTAACCTCTCATTGCCAACCTAACAGCCACTTGCACATACTGTATGTAAGGTAGTGCACAGTACTGGTAATGAAACAGGTTGCATATCATCTTTAACTCTAGTGTAACATCTGCAGTAGGAGTGTAAGATGCAGGAGACTGGTGCCCATGTGTAATAGCCGCTTCATAGGTGATGGCTCATACTATCTGATTATATCCTGATCATGTTGATAGTGGCAGCAGAGTCTATTGATACATGACTCTGTTTGGGGAGTGGGTGTCTGTGCCCAGCAGAGCTCATGGTCCTGGTGGATATGTGAGTATATACCCAGAGAGGGAAACAGACCTGTAGACACTTGCATCATCTGTAATCAACTAACAAGATGTGATGTGCTCCTCAGAGGAGGATTGCTGCTAAAGGTAGCTACAATGTTTCCGTAATAGCCATGTTGTCACATCCATGACACAAATATTTACATGTGAGCATCACTGTCTAAAACATCTTCATAAGCAATAAGTAAACTAATTACAGTACTTGGTACTTGTAGTAATGAATGCTCATACAGGCATGTCCACTAGTCAGCTACTGGTGTTAACTAATGTCAGCTGTGTATGTGGCCATCCTGGGAGAATGTAACCTCTATGCCATGTACACTGCCAAACCCACCTAACACTATGCCCCACCCATTGTTTGGGATGCAGCTACAGGGGTAAGTTGGAAGTCAGCCCAGTCTACAGCCATGACTGGACTGGACAGTCATGAGGTGTAGGTTAACACATGCATTTCATCATCACAACCAACACATACCCTTACCAGAACACAGTAAAGAAACCCACACATACCACCAGAAATCACACACATTCACAGAGGCGTCCAAGTATATGACCAAGCAAGTGTCCTCCCAAGCTGGAAGAGACAGACAATGAAATACACAAACTGCATGACATAGTTTGCATAATTGCGCCACACCTCAGAACACGTGGCTGGAAACATGCCCAACAGTACTCATTTGTGAATGCAAACTCTAGCACTATGTTACACACCAACCTATACGAGGGCATACATACTATCAGCTACCTGTCTGCCATGATTAGCCACATACCCATACACTCAGACCACCTTTGAACTATACACATGGCTCTGGCATATTCCTTGTTGTTGTGCAGGACCTGTGATGCAGTAGTCTGGACTGCATGGAAACACATGTAGGAACTGTCAGGTCTTGTAGCCCATGCAGGTATGTCTCAAGGCCTAGGTAGCATTCTGCCATTGGCCTGAATGATACTGCAGTACAGGGACAAAAGGATTGTATTCCACAATTGTCTAGTGTAGTGGTGCAAGTCAAAGGGTATCCAGTATTTGTCTGCCTGGGATAACATGGTTGACAGACCATGATGCTTTGCCAGACAGGGCCTGCACCTGTCACCCCTGGGAATCTGGATACTGCCTAGGGCTCATGCTTCCCCTATAGTGCCTTCATCATGCACAGTTCAAGTGAAGGTCCACTGCTGTTACAGGGACAGCCAAGCAATAAACTGCAGGTCTCGCTACACAATGATACATGTCAGAAACAATATACGGACACACATATGTCAATCCCTAACATGGAGAACATATCTGTGCAGTGGCTGAGACATGTTTCAATGCTCCGGAGAGCACACCTGCATGACCATGTTATAACACATACCTCACCTCTTGCCCATTATCCTTTATTGGAACACACGGGATGCAGGTGTGCCATATTCCTGAAGGATATGTACACCCCCATGCTAGTTGCACTTGCATAACTTCAGATGCATTATGCTGAGCAACTACCTTTGTGCCAAAGTGGAATTCAAATTGCACCTTGTGACAGATCACCTACCATGCTGTGGATTTCCCAACTGTCATAATGTGCTGTAATGGAGGAAGTTTAGGTCTGAGACAGAAAACCATAATAATGGCTACTCACAACTATTCCATTATGAACTGGGAAGACTCCTCATGTACCATTACCTGCACTCAATGCATGTTGGATTCCATGAACCCCAATGACCTGGATCACAGTAGTCACACAAACAGGGCTGACAGTATGCTACACATAGTCAGTCTCCAATGCCAATGTTTTGTTTTCTAAGAGCAAAGTGGTGACTGTCATGGCACCCATGCAGATGGACAATGCATGTGCAAATGCTGAATCCTACACAAATGAACCTTAAGCAGTCACATACATGTAGTGATTGTGCCATTGAAACAGAACCAAGATTCAACCAAACACAAACAAGAAGGCAAATTGGTGGTACCATGCCTTAAACTGTACCACAGAAGGTAGTAACTGTTGCAAGAGTGAACACAAATGAGTGTAGGCGATCCCTGGTCAGCCTCAGTAAGATGCAGATACACCATATAAAACCACACAAAGCTACTGTGAAACTAATCAGCCACATATTATGAGGCCAACCACTGAGCATTCTATAGCTGTGCCATTAATCGTAATGGCAACGACAAGACCTGCTGCACAGCACTATGGCATGGGAAGTACTGCACCTATAGAAATAGCACCTGTTCATTCAGATAGGGTCTTGGAGAACTTAAACCCACTCCCCCCAACAGGTACACTTAGTAATATATTCATGTACACTATAGAGCCCCTTAATAACAATTATGCAAGTACAAGCTGCATTCTCTAAAGCCATACATATAGCTTTCATGGGACCTGTCAACATCCCAGGGTTTATTCTACACAAATGTAAGAACAATCAGCTATCCAAATACACATCATGTTGAATCATAGCTCCATGTCAGGCTGTGTACACACTGAATGGTGCACAGCAACAGTTATCACACCCCACAAAGGGGGAGACACCATTGATAATGGGAAATAGTGCACAACTACCCTGCTGAGTCTGGTCAGTAAGCCCATGAACCGTGATCAATTTATTTGATGTACTCAGTACAGATGTAGATGACAGTAGGGTTGATTCATACTGCATATCATGACCTTGACAGGTCGTAGGACACCATCACCCATACTGTGTTCCAGCTACACTCAGTAAACTAGGTGTATATTCCTATGTCACAGAAGTGGTTGGCAACTGGACTACTGGTAGAACCAACACTACAGAAGGTGTCTGACTAATACACGCACATCAAACCAGTGCCAGTCACACTAATACAGGGTTCTTTCCTGGTACTCCCCCTCTTTGTTATCTATACCACACAGACTAACACAGAAGGCATCAGCCTATTGATGTTTACAAATGACTATGAACTAGGAGCAATAGTCGACTCAATGTGTGCTGCGGTCAACATACAGAAGGGCCTTTGTGGGTCAGATGTGTGGTGTGTGATGTATGACCACAATCTGACAGCTAAGCATTGCATTGTCATCCCCTAGGTTAAAAACCCTGTACCCATGAACTACCACCTAGGCAGTGATCAACATAATGGCAACTGTGTGTGTATGGGATGCAGCTGGACAGTAGTCTTTCCTTTGATAGTTACTTCACCACATCAGTCAGGTAGTCCTATGTGGCACCCCTAATCATGACAGGGAGCCATTCAGAAATATAGAGATAACTGCTCAGCCATACTCAACACTCATGTGACCCATAATAGATCACATATTTCCTTTAAGGGTTATTGCCCATGTGTAGATGGCCTACACTGCCCTTCCCAGTCCCTAGCTCCAGTATGTAGCATGCAGCCTACCCTGAATAAAGCCATGTCCAACCCAGAGGTGTTGGACATGCTACACTTAACACATTTTGATCCCAAATAAACACATACTTCATGGACATCCACCTTTCTAGTACAAGGATCACTACATGCCTGACAGATCTCTGTCCCATACACTTAACATACTCTTGCCGTACTATGCATTCCTGTCCAGCAAAGCTGCACATTGCCTCTCTCTGGGACATGGTGTGATGACCGCATGCCAAATATATCAGTAACCCTGTAGATCAGTTCTGTGGCACTGCTTGAAATGGCCACTGAAACTTACCTGCCTGTTTCCTACAGCTAGGTAACCTGTCTGCCTAGGCTCATAAATGGCCCAGGGCATATAGCCTACTAGATCACTGTGACCATACATGCTATAGTTGATATCCAACCCTGCAAATACCATCAGGCTAGCTATTGTCCCATGTGTTACACATGTGCAACACAGGCAATACATGGCAGGATGCTACACAGCTGTACAGTGTCATGTAGATGTATATGGCAAAACACATACATGCTTGCAAGTCTGCAGGGTCACAGTTAATGTCCCTAACAGCTGTGCATACAGCATTAAGGTCGATTGCATTAATGTGAACACATCCAGGCATCTGCTGATAGGTAAAGACACCAGTACAGGCAAACAGACATGCCCACGTCAAGACAACATCCACATGGAGTATGAGCAATGTCATCACATGACACACACATATCTGGTGATAACATCACATCACCAGTAAGTGTCAAATGTGTGTGACTTATACATGTCAGTGGTGTTAGTGTCATGTAGATTTGCAAAGACTTATTTGTAATCTTAATAAATGTGATACACATGTATGTTCAGCTGTACTTCTGTACTTCTCTGTGAGTTACTGTGACCTGTCTCCATCATTATGTCTTCCAGGTGTGCCACGTAGCAGGCTGCCAGTGTACACCCGCTTGGAGGATGAGGTCTTCATCCCATACCTCTTCGACAACCATTCAACACTCTTCAGCCATGTGCCACAGGATGCACAGCAGTGGGATGCCCTGTGGGAGGAACTCCGCAGGAGGGTAAATGATGTTGGCAGTCACAATCCCACCTATCAGCAGGTGTGCCGACATTATACTGACCTCATAAGATGGGCAAAACAGCGTGCTAATGCAAATGCCAGGGAACAAGGTGCAACAGGTGGGGGGGGCACTCACCCAGCCCCCACACACACATACCGAGGAGCTACTGGCCAACCTGGCGACGCCTGCAGACCTCCATCCACAAGCTTTAGCTGGTATTGTGGAGGTGGATGTCTCTCAACCACCGAGCCTGGAGTTGCCTGGTAAGTCAGTACTGTATATATAACACAACTATATTTCACATAGTTACATGTGTTACTGTACAATATGTAATGCAACATCATATGCAAGGCATGTATGCACACATGTCACATACTAGAGTCTGCTACTCTATGTATGCACAGATGTGCATACCCCATACTATAGTGTATTGTACTGGCTTATGTGCTAACATGGACATTGCACTCTGTAGCTATCACACATAGGTGTGGATAACAGCTGTGACACTCCTGTTTAGGTATCTCTGGTATTTTGCAGTGAAAGCAGCTTGTGTCAAGTGAGATTGTTATTATTTACCAGGCTTGATAATGCACAGATCATATTAATTGCATGCTATCTGCCATAACACACATACACATAATGTATGGTGGTCCTGTTAATAGACACTGGTCAGACCTGCAATGCATCACAGTGGCTACCCATATGAAACAATTGAAGACTATATGAAACACCTACACTAAACCTTCCAAACTGTCATTGCCAGATGTGTGGACAACTGTGAATACAATGGTGGAGGTGTGTTTCACTGTAGGGACAGGTACTACATATCAGCATTATACATGCTGGGAATACAAACAGTACTGTACAGAGAGCATATGTGTGCACACACTCTAAATGTGTTGGAGCTGGAGTATGACCGGCCCACAGGATACACCCTTGTGGATTATACCCTTGCTATAAATGTCATACAATGTCATGTGCTATCTGACATGTCCATGACATGTAGTGGGCTGACTGCAACACTGCTCAACTATCCTGCAAAACATGATGTCTCACATCCCATACATACCACCCTTTGTCTGCATAACCCTTTCCTCAGTGGAGCATATGACATCTATGGGTGTATGTCATATGGGATAACACTGACATGTGAAATAAGATGGTCATCACAACCATTGGACAGAACATGTGTACAGATGGCCATGGAGGATGGCCAGAGACATGAAGCAACACACACAGTAGAAGTGATGTACATGTGTGTACACCCTGTTGTACATTGGCTCGACACAATACAACTATGGCCTTTGTGTAATGGTGATATTGCAGATGTGAAACACTAAACATCATACAGGCCTGTGCACAGCTTGTGCAGGCATAACATGAAACCACCACATAACATGTCTTGAACATCTTTAGTGTGTCACGACATGAAAGCATTCACCTATACAGTATCCAAATACATACATGTGTTGCACAACATACACATACAACCACATCAGGCCACAGATACATTACATTCACCTTGCTGGTGTCAGACATCACTGTCATGCCTGCTCCTCATGTGTGTGAGGTACACAGATGGCATGCGGGACATAGAGTACTGCTAAATTAGCCATGTGTAGGCATAGTTACCAGGCATCAGTAATATGGTCACAGATGTGCAGGGGTGCCATCCATATACCCTTTTGTGACCTGTGTCACACATTCCACATTAGGGTTTAGTGTGTATACACCTCAGTGATTTGGGTCACATTCCACATTATATATGTATTGTATGTGAACATAGTCATGGCTATGAACTGTGTCAGTAACTCACACTGTATAGCAGTTGTGAAGCCACATGATGCACTGCAATGGCTATGCACATCAGCTCAATGTGTAGTATGTCATTGGATATTTGTAGGGCGGACAGACAACATTGCGTCAGCTGAAGGCCCATGTTAGTATAACACGTCCCTGCATTGGGACACCATTACTGTACTGTATATTGTAAAGGACACCATTGTGTTACACATATATGCATGTCATTCAACACGTCAACAGAAGACATGTTATACTACATGTGATTGGGCAAGGTCATATGCCACACATCAGGCCGGTGTACTGTAAATCTGTGCTGGTCTGCGGCACCATTGCAAAGTAGGGACAGCCATGTCAAACATGTGTGTACAGCCACATGCACAATGTCTGTAGACTCAGCTCAGGGGTAGGCGGAATAATGTTAAACAGACATGCACTGCTTTGTGGGAGATATGCAAGCTAGGGCTCAGACAAACATAGTATTCAGTCGACATACCCTTCTGCTCATGTCCTCACACATAGGGGAGGTGGCCAACACAAAGCATCAGTAGCAGATGTACAAAGGTCAGCAATGGTCTGTTAACATGCGGTATATGTTGCACTCACCATGACAGTGCGGTGCAACAGTGCAAAGTGCATGCATTGTGTTGCAGGTATGAGGCATAAGCTACTAACACAAATGGTGCAATACAGGTATGTATGCTAACCACCACTATAATTATGTAAGGTGCATGCCGTCTGCTATAACACATGCATGCTGTTGTGTGCAACTCAGGGATGTATGATAACTACCACTATAATTGTCTAAGCTCAATGCCATATGCCATATCACCTGCATGTAGTGTGTGTCTGTGTGTGTCTCTATGTGTCTGTCTGGTATAACTTGTAATGTACAGTTCTTGTCTTCCCCTCACAGGTGCGGTCTACCTGATGTTAGTGTCCCCACACACTCTAGCAGTGATGATGACAATATGATTGAGGCACAGGCAGGGTTATCAGGGGCTGAATCTGTGTCATTAGTTGCCATTCCACCTGTATCCCCCTCATCCTTGCACACATTTGCTCTGCCTACACATACCCCATCACCACTGGCCATAGAGGAAGGACAGTTGGTGGGTGGAAGCATGGAACAGGGAAGTGTGGAGACTATGGAAGTTGTGCCTGCACACCATGATCCCAGTCAACTGACTGGTGATGTCAGACACAGGCATGTGCCCAGTGCTGCTTGTAGGAGGACCACTGGCCAACATGCCCCTGTGAAACAAAGCATATCAGCTGGAGTCACCAGATGCATGTTTTGGGCTGTAATGGAGGCCCAGGCATGTGCTGAATGGCACAACAGAAATGGTTTGAGGCTTCAGATGGCTGCTATCCATTCATTAACTGACAACATCTAGGCACTTGCAAATGCTCACCATCATAGACTCATAGGTTCATAGGTAGGTACTAGGCTATTGGCCCAAGGGCCTACGTAAGCCTAGCCAACAACGTTCCCTGGCTTACTCCACCCAAGAAAGTTATTTTCCTGTGCCACTGTCGAGCAGAGACACATAAGTGATCCTTGGGGTGTATTTCCTATTTCCCATCCACTCATCAAGATTTTTCTTGAAGAGTGCTAATGAAGTACTTTGCTTGACATAGATGGGTAGCCTGTTCCACTGTATGGGAAGTCTCTGGGACAGGAATACCTCCCTTCGATCTTCATCTAAACTCATGACCAAATCTGTAAAGTCCCATAACTTAGCTGGTGATTCTCTGTTCACTAATACTGTAGGAAGGATATGGAATCAGCTACCTACTGATATCACTCTAATCCCCTCCTTACCACTCTTCAAACAAAAAATCAAACTGTACTTCCAAAATCACTGGCTCTGCTCCTGCAGGACTCCTGACTAATCTTCTTCTTTCCCCCTACACTACTACTATCTTTACACTATACTTATTTACTTTACTTATTCCTTCTTCCCATTGCCCTGCCACCCTCCTCCTATGCTCCTACCCTCTCCTCCTTTCTCTCTCCCCCCTCCTCTCTTCCATTAAAATACTCCTTTCCACTCTACATTATTGCCTCTTTCGGTCTTCTGCCTATGTATTCCTTTCTGAGTCTCCCATTCTACTTTTTTTTTTTTCTCTCCAACAGATTTCAAATATATGTTGTTAATCTTGATATTTTGTAATGTTTTACTAAATAATAATTTTTGACTATGTTCCCTACAAATTTTATTTTTTTTGTTTTACTAAACATATATTCTTTTTGTACTGAATTTATTTTATTATTTGTCTCCTTGTAATTTAGTATCTGTGGAGCTTTTCTCCCCGGGCCTCTACTGAAAATGGACATATATCCAGCTAGACTAGCCCGGTTAACAAATGTAAAATAAAATAAATAAATAAAATAAAAATCTATCCCTCCAGCAAGTTCTGTTTATTGTGGTGACAAGGTTTAGGTCCCTAGTGCTTGTAGCTCGGAGGGACTGGGATTTCGTTAGGTGTAGCATGTCCAACAGCTCTGGGTTTGACATAGCTTTATATGTTAGGCAGAGATCACCTCAGAGTAGGCGATATTCTACGGAGTAAAGCTGGAGTTTTTTGAGGCGGTCAGTGTAGGGCATTTGTTTGAGGCCAGTAATCCTCTTTGTGAGGTACTTCTGTGGCCTTTCCAGCTGCTGCAGATGTCTTGTGAGGTACATTCCAAAAGGGCCATTGTACGCTATAATGGGTCTAATGAGTGTCAGGTAGAGGGGAAGAATGACCTCTTTTTTCCTGGATGAGAACCCTTTTATGACAAGGTGTGCCACATAGGACTTCCTGATTACTGTAGGGATGTGACTATCAAAGGAGAGACTACTTTCCACCTGGGTCCCAAGGTCTCATCACACATTTGGTGTTAAGTAGATTGCTGCCTATGTGGTAGTTCATGGGTACAGAGTTTTTACCAAAGGGGATGACACTGCACTTTTTGGCATTGAGCTTGAGGCCATGGCTCTGACACCAGGCATCTGTCTCAGTGAGGCCTTTCTGTAGGATGTCCACATCATTTGAGGACTTGACTATGGCTCCTAGTTTGCAGTCATCTGCGAACTTCGTTAGTTTAGTGAGTTTAGCTATAATTCCAGAATGGGGGATGGTGTCAAAAGCCTTGGCGAGGTCAAGATAGGCTGTGTGAACCACCTTACCCTCATCTACGGCTTTGCTGACTGCCTCAAAGAAGTCGATCAGGTTCAGGAGGCATGATCTGCCTTTCACAAACCCGAACTGGGTGGGATCCAAAGTTTGGAGGTTACCAATGTCTTTGTTTATGAGTTCCATGATGATACGTTCCATGGCCTTGCAGACCAGGTTCGTCAGGCTAATAGGTCGAAAGTTTCCAGGATCAGTGGTGGCACCCCCTTTGTGGAGTGGGATAACTGTTGCTGTGCACCATTCAGTGGGCACAAAGCCTGATGTGGGGATCATGGTGCTTAAGTGAGGAGCCAGTTTGTTCTGAAGTTCATGTAAAATGCAGCCTGGGATGTTGTCTGGTCCCATAGATGCTGTGTTTTTGGCTTTAGAGAGTGCAGCTTTTACCTGCATAGTTGTGATTACAGGGACTCTGCATTATTCCTGTATAGATATGGGTCCTTTGGGGGGGGTAAAGTTAGCACTGAACCTATCTGCCAGGATGTTGGCAATATCAGTTTGTTCTGTAATTTTCATGCCGTTGTGCTGTAACTCAGAGCAAATCTGGGTGTTGCCATTGAGGTTCTTAACAGAGCTATAGAATGCTTTGTGGTTGTCCTTTGAATTAGTGGCAATTTTGTTTTTGTAGCTAGCTTTGGAGGATCTTATAAGGGATCTCAGCTTCTTACTGAGGCTGACCAGGGAGCTCATCCACTCATGGGATTTTACTCCCTTTTGCAACAGTTTCTTCCTTCTGTTGTACAGTTTGTTTATGGCAGGGGACGACCATATTGGCTTCCTTTTTTTGGAGGATAGCATCTTGGTTCTGTTTGGGATAGCACGGTTTATGCATTCGTGTAAGTGCTTATAGAGTGCATTTATGTAGGATTCAGCAGTTGTAACTGTATTGTCCATCTGCATGTGTGTCATGAAGTTCACCACTTCTGTCTTAAGAAGCATGAAGTTGGCTTTGGAGAAATTTTTTACAGTGGTTTCCTTAATGGGGGTTGGGGGTGGGATGGGGATATCAAGGGTGATTAGCTTATGGTTGGATCGGACCAACGAGGAGTTGACTTCATGTGTGGAACACCGGTCACTCATGTTGGTAATGACTAGGTCTAGGATATTGTTGCCCCTGGTGGGGGTGTGGATAAGTTGATCCAGGGCATTGCAGTTTATGAATTCCAGAAAGCGTTGAGCTAAGGAGTTGGTACATGAGTAGTTTTCCCAGTTAATGTTGGGGTAATTGAAGTCGCCCATTATTAGGGTGTTTAGTTGAACCCTAATATTTTCCAGTACATCAAGAAAAGAGGAGTGGGAGTACTGGGGCATGGTGGGGGATATGTAGCAAGCTACTATTTGGATTGCAGTTTTGCCCAGAGTTAGTTGCACTTGGATAACCTTGGATGCATTATGCTGAGCAACTAGCCTGGAGGTGTGGTTATCCGTAATGAATATGGACACACCTCCGCCTTTGGTGTTTCGGTCCAGGTTACATGGCCAAAAAGTGTGATATGAGTTATAGCCCGGTTGTGCAGGGGTGCTCTCTGGAGCCTTGAACCAGGTCTCAGTCACTGCACAGATATCAATGTTCTCCATTTTAAGGAGTGCCTCGAGTGAGTGCATTTTGAGATTTAGACTTCTAGCATTGAGTAGCATTACCCTCAGTTTTTGCTTGCCTGTTCCTGTTATGGTGGTGAATTTGTTATTTGAACCTTGCCTAAAAAAGGTACTATAGGGGCAGCAAGAGCCTTAGCTAGTATCCAGAATCGCAGGGGTGACAGGTGCAGACCATCTGTGGCAAAGCATCATGGTCTATCGACCATGTCATCCCAAGCAGACAGATACTGGATCCCCTTAGAATGACACCAGAAGCTTAGCCAATTGTTGAAGTCAATCATTTTGTCCTTGTACTGCGGTATCATTCTGGACAATGGCAGAATGCTACTCAGGGCTAGGGTCATACCTGCCTGGGCTACAAGATCGTAGCGCTCTTCCATGTCTCTTTTCATGTAGACCAGGGAGGTATGTCTCAGGTCATTCACACCAACATGGACAATGACAGAGTCATAGTTATACTTGTTCTGGAGTGACCTGAGTGCGTGGGTTATGTGGCGGATCCTGGCACCTGACAGGCAGCTGACAGTAACCTTTTCCTTGTTTAGCCTGTTGAGTGGGACATCAGTGTGCCTGACTATAGAGTCAACTATGACTAGTGTGTTGGGTACGTTGTTTTGCCTTATTGGCTCTGGTTGAGTGGCACACTAAGTCTGTGGGCTATGTGTCATTTGGGTTGTGTTGGGGGATGGAGGTTGCTTGCGTTTCTGCTTTGGAGGTCTCTGTTGCTTAGACAGATTATTAGTGAGAGCCTCCGCGAATGTTTTTGTGTTACTATGTGTGGATTCTGGTGGTGTAGATTTACTGAGACTATGTGATGAGTGTGATGTGGTGCAAATGTTTACCTTCTCCTCATGACTGTCAAGTTTAGTCTTGGTTGGAGAGAGCTTTCCCTCCAGTTTGGCTAGATAAGTGCATCCCTC
The DNA here is from genome assembly GCF_019279795.1 of Protopterus annectens. Classification (NCBI taxonomy): domain Eukaryota; kingdom Metazoa; phylum Chordata; order Ceratodontiformes; family Protopteridae; genus Protopterus; species Protopterus annectens. Next base: position 468,448,324 of record NC_056731.1, read on the forward strand.
ACAGGTTGTAGTGTTGGGTGGTAGGAGGAGAGGGTTGTCTGTGTACATGAGGCAATTTCTACATTGCCTCAAGATGCCCAGATTCATCAGATAGACAGGAGAGAACACTGGGAGCTGACCCTTGGACATGCCTGAATAAAAATATATTTTCCTCTAGATAAGTGAGGAAAAGTAGTACAAGAGCTGTTTTTGTCTAAGCAAATGAGAAAAGTAAGTACATCTTGCAGATGTTTTGGATAGATGATTGGGTGACATGGTGGGAGTCCTTGACCGTGGCATGTCAATCCTCGAGCGTTGAATGTCTGTACTGGAACATCTGGTGGTAGTGAGGCGTCAGGCACATGGACGTAGGCCAGCTACATCACCTGTTGAAGGTCTATGAGAACATGCTACTGCACATGCCCGCTCCCATAGTGGCGGTAGCAGCAGCAGTGCAGCTGGTGCTGTGCAGTCCACACCAGGAGACAGCAAGCCATGTGCACGTGGTCCTGGATGGTCCCAACAGGGACATGATTCCAGTGGACATGTGTCATCAGACAGTACCCAATCTGGACCTCTGCCTGGTAATGCCCGTGCAACCACTGGCAGGCGCAGGTCACGTGGCTATGGCCAGACAACGTGAATTGTGAAACCTGCCTTGTACAGTCTGCAGCTGTCAGTAATACCCCTGTGTAGGCCAGCCACATGCCAGACCTGTGTGCATGCATACACACACACACCGGAAACAAATGTAGGGCACCGCAACACACAAATGCATAACATCCACACATGCCCAATGATATCATAGGCCCTAACATACACACATGATGTCATCCAATGGCGCAGCCTATTCCTCTGGCAAACATTATCACCTTGTGCATATGATGATGCCTGTGCCACATCCCTGTCATCCACACCATCGGTGCAGGGACATGCTCATATGGTCTGATGCACAGGGTGAACATACTAGGTAGACAATTGTAGATTAATATTGTTGGGTAGTGTTGACAGGCAGCAGACATGTCATGTATTACAGTTTTAGAATGCATTTTGTACGTTTGACAGTATGTATCATGTGTAACAACACTAACAGCATGTTGATCTTGACGTTCTGTCTTCCTCTTTCAGGTGTAGTTGCATGTGCTGGAGGATGTCGGTGTTTGCTGTTAGTGTCCCATATGTACATGTTGACTACTCACAGGTCTGAATGACAATACCTGCATGCACGTTGTAGCTTCCACATCACAGTTATAATCTCCAGTGTTTCAATTATGTTTACTGTTCTAATGCTCCAAGAGCATGATAGCTGTGTAGTAAGCTACTGTGTTCAGAGCCATCACATCCATGGTGGGTGACATCACAGGTATAGTTACCTGGAGTGGGGAGGAGGTAAAAGAGTGGTATGGCAGATGACAAGGGTAAAGGCCAGTGGAAATAGTGGCTTCTCATTGGGAAGCAGTAATACCCTCTGCCATGACAGCATGCAAACACAGACACACCCACACACTCAGGGATTCACAGACACAGTAACACACACTCTGACACACACACACAGTTGCCAGTGTTTGGATGAGAATCCCTGCCTATGTGCATATCATCATTAGTACTACACAATTGCAAGACGCGCCACAGAGATTACACATGTACAGGTAGTTGGAATGGCCTAAGATCGAGGACATCAACAGGGATACTACAGTGCAGTGTGTGTATGTGGGGAGGGGGGGTTCATCAGTACGCTATGTAACCACAGGTTACACCCCAGGATGTACATGTTAACAGGCGGTTACAATGCCCGTCTAAGATTGATGATATCAACAGGGATACTAGATTGCATTGAGTGGATGGGGAGGAGGGGGCATTAACATTTCACTATGGCAAAATACAGCCTCGCTCCAGGGACAGGACAGCCACACACACACACACACACACACACACACACACACACACACACACACACACACACACACACACACTGTGGCATTCACAAAGATATGCACCTATGTCACACACATACAGAGACTTGACGTGTGAGGTTCAACCACCTTCCTATGCCTTTTCTTTCTACACTTCACTCTGTACTGAGGTCAACAACAGTGTTCAGGAGAGTGAAAACATGTGGTATGTATTCCTAACCATACGTGACATATATGGACACACACACACCCACACATGCCAGTACTGTGAATCAGACACCTGCCTATCTCATGATAGGTATTTCAGAAGTACAGCACTATTGCATTCACTACAAAGCTTACTGACTCTTTCCTTTGCCAACTGTGCTGATATATGCACATTATATGCACAGGGGAGGTATTACTGTTACAGGTGTCAAGCGGTTTGCCTTCAGAGTCACCCTTACTGCATTCTACATTGTCTGTCTTCCACTTCAATTAACAAAACCTGACCTTAGCAGTTACACAGGTTATTGTAGGAATGGTTGTAAGACACCAGTGAGCTGTCCTCAGTAATCATTCATCTGCAAAGTAGCCCCACCACTTAGTAGTCACGTCCAAACATCTGTCCATACCTCATGTACAGCTTACTGTACTTAGAGCATATCACCATATACAGTTGGCAATGCTGAGGCTGTATTGCAACAGCATGATGTACTAAGACAACAGTTACCTTCAAACATCAGACACTGCACACACATGGAATCTACACAAACATCAATACATGTACACATATGCGGTCTACATCAGTAAGTGCACTAGCAGGTCAAGAGGATACATTCCACACCTTCCCCATGCCATGTGTGAAACATAGCCAAGCCTTACACCATAATGGATGTTGTATTCATGTACTGGTAGGACACAACCACCATCACCAAGTAGCCAAGTGTACATATATGACAACAGCACATATCAGCAAGACACACACACAGCATTATTCCATGTCATGCTCCTACAAACTGTTACTTGACAGTGCCATGGTGAAGCCAGGGCACTGTAATGGTCAGCAGTGAGAACATCATATTTGCCACACACACACCTCATGTTTACTGGAAGAGTGCCAGCAATGTGCTCTGTTAGGCTAGACAGTACACTCATTCAAGCATGTGCGAGGTCTGTGGCTTGTAAACATCTCACTCCAGCACGTACTGGCTATTGTGGTACTACGGCTAATGTCCAGACAGCACACAGCATGCATGGCTTGCAATTGTTGACATGGGGTATATGTAGGAGCTGTGGCCACACATGGCTGTACATGTCATGAACATATCACCTATGACTACTCAGGAACATACAGAGCAGAGCTGGATTTCCCTGGGTCTGTCAATATAGGCCTTGTGTAGGTCCTATGATTCTGTTATTTGGGTATGTTTGTAGGCATTGCATTAAGTGGATATGTCTAATGACATACATACAACAACCACTCTAAAACACACCAAACACTTTATTGCAAAGCTTTCGGGTCTACACCCTTCATCAGTACAAATCAACTAAACTCATTCAGTGTTTAAATAGGAGATACAAATAAGTTGCATGCTTCAGCCCACCTATCACTCTTTTAAACAATCAAAACTTAAAGGGACCATTTATATAAAATATAGTACATTTCATAAATATATTTAAAATAATTATATAAAACTTATATAAAACTATATGCCTACATTTTCTTCAAAGGCATATTACATACAAAAATATATACATATACAGACACACACACACATATATATATATATATATATATATATATATATATATATATATATATATATATACATACACATACACATACACATACACATACACATACATATTCATACTCACACACATACACCATATTACAAAACTAATTATAATTTCTCTCTTCGTCTTTTCATTAATACTGGTTTTAAACTAACAGCATTATTTAAACCAGGACTCATGTCAGCCTGTAATCTAACTATCCATTCAAATTCTTTAAGCTCCAACAGATTATTCATATCACCTTTCCTTAAACTCATTTGTATTATATCTAGTATCCTGAATTTAAACTTATGCTGTTCGCCCTTATCCAAAATATACTTGCTCAACGCATTTGTTATTACTTTCCTTCTTATATCTGATTTATGCTCTATAATCCTTTCCTTCAGCTTCCTGGTCGTCTTGCCTACATAAAATGATACACATGATGCGCAGGTGGCCAAATAGACCACGTGTACTGCATTGCAAGTTGTCAAAACCTTTGAAACATAAACTTCTCCGGTTATAGGGTGTTTAAACAAATCGTCACCCTCATATAAATCATTACAGCAGGAACAATTGTAACATTTTCTTGTTCCTTCTGCATGACCCACTTTTTCAGGTTTCAATTTAAAATCCTTATAACAAAGTTTTTGTTTTATTGTTTCTGAATTTCTGTAAGCATAACTTGTCTTGTCCCCTACTATAGTTCTTATTTCTGGCATAGCCAATAGAATTGGCCAATTGTTCTCTATTATTTTACATATATTATTTGTATTTAGATTATAGGTACTCCCATTGCTAACACATATGCGAACTTGGTTTTATATGAATGGGAGAAGAGTATAACATTAAATAAGGAAAACCGAGTGAACGAGAAGGTGTTGTTCTACAAGAGATTTGTAGATGATTGTTTTTTGATATGGGATGGCTCCCTGTTAGAATTAGAGGATTATGTTCAGTACTTGAATGCATCCACTGAATTCCTAAAATTTAAGATGGAGGCATCAGGTCAGAATATAAATTATTTGGATGTACATCTATTTGAAAATGAGAATAGACTAGAATCAATGGTATATAGGAAGGAAGTGGATGCCTTGAAATACATAAATAGGAATAGTATGCATGCTCCACATACATTTAAAGGAATAGTGAAGGCACAACTAATAAAAATGAGTAAATTAAACACAGTTGATAATAACTTTATAGAACAAGCTAGAATTATGTTGCAAGAGTTCCAGGAAAGTGGCTATTCAAAATGAATTGTAGATACAGCTTATGAAGAGGTGCTGAAGGAAAGAAGGGATAAATATAAACCTATCTTAAGAGGGGGATTGGAGAAGATTGAAAGGGATGTACATAAGGATGGCAAAATAGTTAGATACCTCACTACATATAATCTAAATACAAATAATGTACGTAAAATAATAGAGAACAATTGGCCAATTCTATTGGCTATGCCAGAAATAAGAACTATAGTAGGGGACAAGACAAGTTATGCTTACAGAAATTCAGAAACAATAAAACAAAAACTTTGTTATAAGGATTTTAAATTGAAACCTGAAAAAGTGGGTCATGCAGAAGGAACAAGAAAATGTTACAATTGTTCCTGCTGTAATGATTTATATGAGGGTGACGATTTGTTTAAACACCCTATAACCGGAGAAGTTTATGTTTCAAAGGTTTTGACAACTTGCAATGCAGTACACGTGGTCTATTTGGCCACCTGCGCATCATGTGTATCATTTTATGTAGGCAAGACGACCAGGAAGCTGAAGGAAAGGATTATAGAGCATAAATCAGATATAAGAAGGAAAGTAATAACAAATGCGTTGAGCAAGTATATTTTGGATAAGGGCGAACAGCATAAGTTTAAATTCAGGATACTAGATATAATACAAATGAGTTTAAGGAAAGGTGATATGAATGATCTGTTGGAGCTTAAAGAATTTGAATGGATAGTTAGATTACAGGCTGACATGAGTCCTGGTTTAAATAATGCTGTTAGTTTAAAACCAGTATTAATGAAAAGACGAAGAGAGAAATTATAATTAGTTTTGTAATATGGTGTATGTGTGTGAGTATGAATATGTATGTGTATGTGTATGTGTATGTATATATATATATATATATATATATATATATATATGTATGTATATATATATATATATATATATATATATATATATATATATATATATATGTATATATGTGTATAAGGATGTATATATATATATATATATATATATATATATGTGTATAAGGATGTATATATATATATATATATATATATATATATATATATATATACATATATATATATATATGTGTGTGTCTGTATATGTATATATTTTTGTATGTGATATGCCTTTGAAGAAAATGTAGGCATATAGTTTTATATAAGTTTTATATAATTATTTTAAATATATTTATGAAATGTACTATATTTTATATAAATGGTCCCTTTAAGTTTTGATTGTTTAAAAGAGTGATAGGTGGGCTGAAGCATGTGACTTATTTGTATCTCCTATTTAAACACTGAATGAGTTTAGTTGATTTGTACTGATGAAGGCTGTAGACCCGAAAGCTTTGCAATAAAGTGTTTGGTGTGTTTTAAAGTGGTTGTTGTATATATCGATTAGTGACACCATCGTTTTTTAATGACATACATGCCACATGGGGTGTTGTATGATATGATAGGTGTCGTGGGTGACCAGTACAGAGGGAATATTACCTCTGTTAACATAGATATCATACCTTATGTACTGCTACCATGCTATCTGCCATGTGCATGTGTGTAATGATTGTAGCCATCTGTATGTAGAAAGGATAATGAAAGCTATGGTAATGTAATTTATGTTGTATGAGTGCGGGATGTGCATATCCAGAGCAGGTACAGTTAGGTCATATCCAACCATGAGGATGTAGTTTACTGGTGTACAGCAACAGTCGACTGTGTTAATGCTGACAACATCCGAGGGGCCCTGGTATGTGTACAACTGAGCTGGTTACAAACAGTGGTATTATTGCATCGCATAACACATTATGCAGCTGTGTCTGTACATGGGTATTTTGCACAGTTGATGTAGGCCTAGGTACAGTCCTCCAATCGAAGGTTATCTGGTGGGCTGCCATACTATGTCATACCATATGGATGTGTGTTGGTAGTCGGGGGACAAGGTGGTGGATGTATATGAGGATACAACCTAGAATGCAGCATTTGCCACTGTCACCTGTACCTGACTCATCTGTGATGAGTTATGTTGGAGTAGTGGTCTTTACATGTGAGTAGCCTTTATGAATATCTGGACGTCACCACCTGGAATGGTCCATACCTCTGTTATGGCTCACATGTCTGGATCTGAGTTATATGGTGGTAGTGCAATTGTGCACTACAGAGCCTTCAGCCAGGTGTTCCTCACTGCTCAGATGTCAGTATTCCCCATTGTAGGTTCTAGATTGAGCAAATGGATTACTAAAGCCACACATCTAGCACTGGTTAGCATAAGCATCCAATGCAATTGTCTTGTAGGTGTCAGGGTGTTACTTCTTTGTGTAGGACATTTGCCTTGGAATGCGGCTATATGGGTAAATGCGACCTAGGTATTATCCACACACACATGAAACATGGATGCATGTGCTCTGTGTCGAAGGCTTGTCATTCAGTCATGACAGCCCGGAATGACAGACACTGGACAACCTCATAATAACAGCAGGACATTGGCTCATTGTTTTGGTCTAGCAGTTGCCACTCGTACCATGACATCACTGTGAGTGGCAGTAATGTGCTTGGTAGCAAATGCCTCATGTTAGGTGACGGACAGCAGCAGAAATTGTGTATATGACCAATGTGAAATATACTTAGGGTAGCAGTCCTGCTAATAATGACAACTACTAACACAGCTGGGAGAGGTCATCTTGACACCTGCACCTCAGTACCATTATACAACGTGGCTCAAACATTATGCTTGCACATGCCACTGTTCCACGTATAATGCCACTGTCCACAACCTGCTATTAATGTATGCCTTTCAGGGTAGCAAGGTGTGTGACACATGCTGTAGGTAGCATCCGCCTATGTGTCCCAGTTAACCTATTGTCTGTCACGTCCACACATGCATGATTGTGTATACTTAACATATATATGTCAGTACTTCATGTACATGCATGCATGTGTATCACACAGCACAGACACAGATATATAATTTACAGGCCACATACAGGTATCAGGTAGTAAACCAGTATGATGTGCATATATACTGGCAGGTAAAATGGACATAGCTGTAAACCTGTGTGTTTACAATAGGAGTCCATTACAACATGTTCTGTAACTGTAAGTGTATGAGCATGCACACTGTGGTCTTCTGTGGTTAGAATTGGAGTGCATCCCAAACAGCCCTGTGCTACTAAGTGTATGAGCATACCCACTGCCACCTTGTGTAATTTGAGTCATTGCCTCCAACAAGCCCTTTGTTACTAAGTGTATGAGCATGCCCAGTATAACCTTGTGTAGTTGTAGTCATAGTGCATCCCAAATGGCACTGTGCTACTAAGTGTATGAGCATGCTCACTGTAACCCTGTATAGTGGTAGTAGTTGTCCATTCCACAGATGAGCATACTGCAGTTCAGGTTCCTGTTGTGCTACAACTATACCTCTCAGGCCTACCTATGTACTACCTGCAGATGATGTGTCTTGTTTGTGCATACAGGTTGTAATGGACACCTAGTTTAAACACACAGGTTTACAGCTATGTACTTCATGAGTGTCAGTCTCCTTGTTGTTGTCCTCAGTCTTAGAAGGGCATTCTGACTGCCTTGGAATGTGTAATCTCTGTGGTGCATCTCATAACTGCGTAGTACTGTAATAGTAATCTGTAGATAGGCAGGTGCTCTGATCCCACCACTGGCAACAGTTTGCGTGTGTTTGTTTGTGTGTGTGTCAACAAATGCCTGAGTGTGTGTGTCAGCAAATGGCTGAGTGTGGTTGTGTGTGTGTATTTGTGTCTGCATCCTGTCATGACAGTGGGTTTTGCTGCATCCCAAAGAGATACCACCTTTTGCACTGGCCTTTATCCTTGTCAACTGCTAAACCTCTCTCTTCCCCCCTCCCCACTGCAAGTAATCAGTCCTGTGATGTCATCCAGCTCAGAAGTGGAATCAGAGTAAGTGTAATTGTATGTGTTCTGTGGCACATACCCCAACTGCATACCACTGTACTAGTTACCTTTACATAGGCAAGATGTGTATGTACAATACTGGCAAGTGTGTGCATGTTTGTGTGTGTGTGTGTGTGACTACCCTGTAGCCAGGCATACACATGTGTAATGTCTTTTAGCACACCATGGTAGCCATCTCTGGTGACTGGTGTCTACAAAGTATTGCATAGTTAGGAATGGTAAAGAATACACAGTCAAGCATGACTACAGTGGGGTATGTTATTTTCCTGTGCCACTGTCGAGCAGTGACACAGAAGTGGTCACCAGGGTGTAAGTCCATACCCATCATTCTCCGACCCAAACTCCACAATCCCCAGAGTAGATTACATTAGCCATCATTCCCCACCCCAAACTCCACATACACAGCAACCATCCCTTCTCTGGTGAACTGAATAAGATTTAAATGTTATAACACAAGAGATGCCTCTGTTTTGTGTACACGTCAGTTCCTTTGGAACCCTTCTGTGTCACAAAGGGTGTATATATATATATATATATATATATATATATATATATATATATATATATATATATATATATATATATATATATATATATATATATATATATATATATATATATATATATATATGGCTATAGCTGTGTCTGTGTATATGTATATATATATATATATATATATATATGTGTGTGTGTGTGTGTGTGTGTGTGTGTGTGTGTGTGTGTGTGTGTGTATACACATCCCGTAGGTGTATATATATATATATATATATATATATATATATATATATATATAGTTATGACAGTTGTACAGATGTAGACTTCTCTTTGTTGTTTCACAGAGTACAGTACATTCAAGGGTACTGTACATATGTACACAAAGTGACTGTCCCATTTGTTTTCCGTACTGTGGAATACCTGAAGTAAGATGTGCATTATAAACTCCAACTTGGCTGGCTTAGTGGTATGTCCAGTGACCTCCGTGTGCATGGTCCAGAGTTCAAGACCTGCAAGCCTTGTTGATACTGTCAATTAGGACTGAACAAGACACTTTTAAGTGGATGTAAATGTGTTTTCATGACATTAAGCAGCAGGTACACACAGGTAACAGACATGTACAACTCGCAGTACACTTGAAATGCCCTTCTTTGGCAATCCTGCTGATGTCACCCACCTACGAATACACCTCTAGGACTGCTATAACCCAGTAATCTCCATGGCACATGCTGTAACTGCGTAATGCTGTAGTGTCATAAACTAGCTTGGTAGGTGTTCTAATCCCAGACAGACCAACTGTGTGTGTCTGTCTGCCTGAGAAAGAAACAATGCTTTTTAGAGTATGCACACTCTTTAAAATTCACATACTCACCTTTGGCAATCCTGCTGATGTCACCCACCTAGAAACACACCTCTGGGAGTGCTGTAATCCAGTATTCTCCATAGTGCGTGCTATAACTGTATATTGCTGTAGTATGTTAAACTAGTTAGGTAGGGATTCTATTCCACAACAGGCCAACTGTGTGTGTTTGTCTCTCTGCCTGAGAAAGGAACAATACTTTTTAGAATATGCACACTCTTTACAATTCACATAACCACCTTTGGCAATCCTGCTTATGTCACCCACCTAGTAATACACCTCTGGGGTTGCTGTAACCCAATAATCTCAGTAGCGCATGCTGTAACTGCGTAATGCTGTAGTGTGATGAACTAGTTAGGTAGGGGTTCTATTCCAAGACAGCTCAAGTGTGTGTGTGTCTGTCTGTCTGCCTGAGAAAGAAAGAATGCTTTTTAGAGTATGCACACTCTTTACAATTCACATAATCACCTTTGGCAATCCTGCTGATGTCACCCACCTAGTAATACAACTCTGGGAGTGCTGCAACCCAGTAATCTCCGTAGTGTGTGCTGTAACTGTGTAATGCTGTAATGTGGTAAACTAGTTAAGTAGGGATTCTATTCCAAGACATGGCAGGTGTGTGTTTGACAGTCAGAGCCTGTGTGGAGGTGGCTGTGAGTGTCTAACCACTGGACATGTTGGGAAGCGGATTTTGTAGTTTTCCTATATGGTGTCTGTAATTATATGTCACAATGTCCACCTCGCAAGGAGTACAGATGTCAATCAGCCAAGGGATTGTGTTGGCCAACCATACCCCTACATCTGGCAAAAGGCCTGGTAAACAAAGTATGCAACCCTACTATTACCCGGAATACATTCTGAACTCATGTGTCATACACAAACACACTTGCCTAGAATATCCCATTATGTTGCTAGTTCCCTGCACATTGATGACAGATAGTAGGCATGGTGTGATTGCAGTGGGCTGCAGAGGGCATGGCACCCTGTCCAGCAGTACAATAGGCACATAATTACGGACAATGTGCCTTTACTATGTTCCCCACTGGATGCCTGCAACATATGTGGTGCCATCAAATGTGATCCAAGAGGCCATACAATGCCTTACACATGTGCCCTGTATGGACAGATGCCACTGACAACAGGGAATACATGTATCATGCTATCAATGCAGGTGCATGGTCAACCTGCTGTCTATAAGCAGGTCCTGCCACACCAGACCAGTATTGGTATATCTGAGGATAACAGTCTGTGTACACAACATGTGCCAGCCAAATCAGTTACACTTGTACATGTCACTGTACATTATTGTGGGACATGCACATCCCAGGCAAAGTCCATGTCAAGGACTATCAAACACAGACATGGCATGCATTGCAAAGCAATGGCCATACACAATGGTAACCAGGATGACAGGACAGTTCATACAATACCCATCTGTGTGGGACATTGCAGACACTACACCCCTGTACCACACTGCACACCATTGTCGGGAGGCGTGATGCAAAGGATTACCCCTCACCTAGCCTTGTACAGCCATATTGCACAGCCAACCACTACACACCCACGAAGCAATGCACACATGCATGTCAGTACTGGCACCTTGTGTCTGTGTGTGAGGTATGATGCTCCCAACTACAGTCACACCCAGTATAACTCCTACTGGCATAGCAACTGATGTCAGACATGTTCACATGCCCTAGCCCATAGAACCTCCGGATATCCCCTGTGGTGCATGTAGTACCTGTGCATTACTGCAGTGTGGCAAACTAAGTAGTTAGGAAGTGTATTTGTGTGCCTGGCAAAGTGTGGCAATGTGTCTGAGTCCCTTAGAGATTGTGGTTATATTGACAATGACATCCATTCATGTGGACAGCCATGTGTGCTACACCTAATGTATGTCTACTATATCTCTGTTGCAGATGTCGCTCACCAGCACACATATATGTTCTTACAGCACACCAACATGTCAGCTTTGTGGCACATGGAGTAACTGCATGCACTTGTAATAGTAATGGCTAGTCAGTCAGGGGTTTGAACCCCATGTACTGGTAGGTATGTGACAGACGATGCATAGGTTTTAGTCTCCAAGCCCTTCTCTGATGTACTTTGCTTCTGTCTGTCCCTCCCACACACTCTCTGGTGGATGTGGAGTTGTACACCTGCTCAGCAGCAGCTTGTGTTTTGTAAGTGATGGCCATGATCAGGTGATGGCCTCTGCACCTATTGCAGTCCTTCTCTAGCTGATTGCATGTGGAACAGCTGTGGTGATGTTCCCATAGCCAATCGCATGGAAACACAGTACAATATCTGGGAACATCATGTTGGTGTTTGCCCATGACAGTCGTTGTGAGTGGTACCTGGATCTGGTGTTTGGTAAACGGCATCACAGATGATATCTGGATATTCCTCAAACAACATGCCCAGTGGAAAATAGCCTAAAGACAGGAGGGTGATGTGCTAGACATGACTACAGCATGTAAGTGTAGCTATGCTTCATTGAGACTACTGCCAGTTTAACAAGTTGTGTGTGGTAATGGCTATTCTGCATGTTTTAAAACTGACAAGACAGTGCTCTGTTTGTGAGGGAACCCTCATCTGCAGGGCCATCTGTGGACTGGTCAGTGTGTGGAACCATTTGTTTCCTGTGTTACTCACTGAACACACATCTGTGAACTGCAGAAGCATAGTGTGAGGAATGCAGTCAGTACAAGGTGATAGTGATGAGAGTTGCTGCCATCGCATCCCTGATTGGACACAAATAACAGTGGTAAGACAGTCACTGTCTGATGTTCTCATTGACATGCCAATAATGGGCCACTGTTCATAGCTGCAGATGTCATGCAGTATATATGCATGTGTTGTGCTCCCTCTGCAAATGTATACCATCTGTTGTGCTGGGTTGATGGTCATATCTATGCATGCTGTTATGTAATCCTGAATGCTGTTGACTATTACTAAGCCATATCTGTGTTAAAACTGCAAGACCATAGGCTGTATGGGTTTGGAGGTCTCGGCAGAACCTCCTGTCCCACTTCAGCTGGCCATGGCACCGAGCACCAGCACATCTGGGGCCCAGTCTTGGACCTCCACCTTTGTTGGCTCTGCACCACCTTCTGGTGAAACCGTGACTGAGGATGGGGCTTGTCCCCCCTGGGAGCAGGTCCAGATAGAAACTTGTCCACTGTCGTACAGTCCCGGACATGGTGCATAGGGGGCTCAATAAGGGGTTTCGAGGCCTGATAGGCCAGCTCAAGGGCAGAGTGTCACATTTACAGGGTGAGCCTGCCCCTCCTAGACAGCCCCCAGCACAGCCACCTTTGTGGCTGTTTGGTACAGTGGTGGTTGCCCATGGCTGGGGACTTCCATCCCACTGTTTCCATCTGGGGGTTCATGGGCTTGTGACTGCTGAATACCCCTTCCCGTCCAAGGTGTATCTCCCCACATGTGTCATATACCGACCCTGTATGCTATCTTGTCTGTCATCCTACCCAACCTATACTCCATGAGCATACCTACTCTCCTTCCCGCATATTCCACTCTCACCCTATGGAAACAAAAGGCCAATAAGTTCCTAGAACAACATTTGCCCCATACATAGCTGTCCATTTCACACACATGTCCACTGGACATGTAATCTTTTTAATATGCATCACAACATACTCCAGTTGTCCTCACCCCTGTCTCACAGGCACACGATCCTGGTATGCACATGACTCCTAAAGGTTCCAGGTACACGTGATGCAGACAATCCCATTGTACACGCAACACTACCAGTCCCTCTGTGGTTACCCCATTTACCTTTTTCATGATGATGATGTCACACACAGCACCTTGCAAGAGTACTGTTCTCACATAATGATTGGACAGGAACTATTGTGTTAATGTAAATAAAATGCACAGAGTGATGTATTTGGCCAATGTACAAATGTTTGCGTGTATTAATGACACATGTCTGTCTGAGGGAGTCTTGATAATACATAGGACAACACCACTACATAATACAGGCGTTGCTGGTGTTTCCCTTTTCATTCCTTTGTAATGCTTTGTTGTCACATGGGATGTTCTTGATATATCTATATATATGTATGTATCTATATCTGGACATAAACACACACACATACATCTACATGATAGAATACATTTCCTATACTGTTGAATGACTATGCTGGATGATATGTTTGTGATAACATCCAAAGTCTGTATATCTGCCATGGCTTAGTAGTAAATCACATTAGCTGTGTGTGCAGGTTCCTGGTTTCGAGCCTTGCAGAGGCTGTTTATTTTGTTGCTGGGCAGAACAAGGCCTTTGGATACGGAGTGATTAATGCACATTAAAGCAGTTGTGAGTGGGTTTGCGTGGAGCTAAGCACTGCTAACCTCCGGTTACAGTTTCTTACACTCAGTTAGCCTCTACATTGCTTCACCAGTGTAATACTCGCATACCAGCGGCCAAACAGGCTTACACCCACTTGCTCCCACACTTGCAAATGCAATGAATTTGATATTTTCATCTGACACTCACAACCCTGGGTGGAAGTGAGGACTACGATATTACCTTGTGATGCCTATTACATCGGATTACATGCCTACAGTATCAGGAATGGCTGCCCATTAGGTGAAAACATGCCGTTCGACTGTACGGAATCCGCGGCCTGTCCAGAGTTTGATTCATATTATTGGTGTGTTCCTTTTACAATCTGCACCTGTCTGGCTAATACATGGGAACTGACACTCTTCAATACAAACAAGTAATTGGGTTTTGGAACCCACATCCTTCAGCCGAGTCATGCTACTGCAGACCTAATATTCCATCATATTTCTAAGGTTGTAAGTGGAATATGTGCTTTCTGTCCCTATCAGACCTATCAAATGATTGGGCACAAATATCAACTGAATCAGGGACACGTCATAACAACATCAGGGACACATTTAAAATATTAGTGCTATTAACCTGACACACTGACAGACTCAGAGCATATGAATTCATACACATTTTCCTGAGGTAAATGATGTTTGTAACTCTTAATTGTTGTCATTATTCATTATGTGTAATTCATCACCTTTCCTCCAAATGTCACTGGTTTTAGGAGGGATTAAGTGGGACAGAGTTAGAATTTGAGTCAAAATCAGGGACATCCCTGGAAATCGGGGACAGTTCAGAGGTATGGTCCCTATTTGTTCCCCCAATGGTTGATGTCCTCTCCAGTGGATTTGCTCTTAGGGGTTGAGAGGTATGGGCATAAGCTATGCCCATTTCGGAATATTACTTACATCCTTGGGGCAGTCCTAATACAACTGCGCCAGCCAACACCTGCACGCCTAGGCAAATAATCTCATACCCATAGTTCCCCCACCTCTCCCTCCTCTACAGCACTCATCCTTACTGTGGTGCAGGTGGGGTATAAACACACCACTACACAATGGCCACTCTCCGCGTGTCAGGACACATGTCATACATTGTGCCGACCCATGGGTTATCAGGGTTGCACAATCTACTTGTTCGTGTACGTCTACAGCCTGGTTTGATGAATCATTACAGGGACTGACTCCG